>NW_027278546.1:0-174630 GCF_030028105.1 Mobula birostris | reverse complement strand
GGAGCAAGTGGGGATGGGGGTAGGGGAAGTGTTGATGTTTTTAATGGAGCAACCGGGAATGGGGGTAGGGGAAGTGTGGATATTTTTGCGGGAGCATGTGGGGATGGGGGTAGGGGGAAGGGTTGATGTTTTTACTGCAGCAAGTGGGGATGGGGTAGGGGAAGGTTGATGTTTTGCTGGAGCAAGTGGGGATGGGGTAGGGGGAAGGGTTGATGTTTTTGCTGGAGCATGTGAGAATGGGGGTAGGGGAAGGGTTGATGTTTTTACTGGAGCAAGTGGGGATGGGGTAGGGGAAGTGTTGATATTTTACTGGAGCAAGTGGGGATGGGGTAGGGGAAGTGTTGATGTTTTTACTGGAGCAAGTGGGGAAGCGGGTAGGGGGAAGGGTTGATGTTTCACTGGAGCAAGTGGGGTTGGCGTGGGAGGAAGGATTGATGTTTTGCTGGAGCAAGTGGGGACGGAGGTAGGGGGAAGTGTTGATGTGTTTACTGGAGAATGTGGGGATGGGGTAGGGAAGGGTTGATGTTTTTACTGGAGCATGTGGGGATGGGGTAGGGGGAAGTGTTGATGTTTTTACTGGAGCAAGTGGGGAAGGGGGTAGGGGGAAGGGTTGATGTTTCACTGGAGCAAGTGGGGTTGGCGTAGGAGGAAGGATTGATGTTTTGCTGGAGCAAGTGGGGATGGAGGTAGCGGGAAGTGTTGATGTTTTTACTGGAGCATGTGGGGATGGGTTAGGGGAAGGGTTGATGTTTTTACTGGAGCATGTGGGGATGGGGTTAGGGAAGGGTTGATGTTTTTACTGGAGCAAGAGGGGATGGGGTAGGGGGAAGGGTTGATGTTTTTACTGGAGCAAGTGGGGATGACGTAGGGGAAAGGGTTGATGTTTTTAGTGGAGGAAGTGGGGATGGGGTAGGGGAAGGGTTGATGTTTTTGCTGGAGCATGTAGGAATGGGGGTAGGGGAAGGGTTGATGTTTTTACTGGAGCAAGTGGGGAATGGGGTAGGGGGAAGGGTTGATGTTTCACTGGAGCAAGTGGGGTTGGCGTAGGAGGAAGGATTGATGTTTTTACTGGAGCATGTGGGGATGGGGTAGGGGTGGGTTGATGTTTTTACTGGAGCAAGTGGGGATGGGGGTAGGGGGAAGGGTTGATGTTTTTACTGGAGCAAGTGGGGATGAGGTAGGGGAAGCGTTGATGTTTTTACTGGAGCAAGTGGGGATGGGGTATGGAAGGGTTGATGATTTTACTGGAGCAAATGGGGATGGGGTAGGGGGAAGGGTTGATGTTTTTACTGGTTGCAAGTGGGGATGGGTAGGGGGAAGGGTTGATGTTTTTACTGGAGCAAGTGGGGATGGGGTAGGGGGAAGGGTTGATGTTTTCACTGGAGCAATTTGGGGTTGAGGGAGCGGAAATGTTAATGTTTTTACTGGAGCAAGTGAGGATGGGTTAGGGGGAAGTGTTGATGTATTTACTGGAGCAAGTGGGGATGGGGGTAGGGAAGTGTTGATGTTTTTACTGGAGCAAGTGGTGATGGGGGTAGGGGAAGGGTTGAAGTTTTTGCTGGAGCAAGTGGGGATGGGGGTAGGGGGAAGGGTTGATGATTTCACTGGAGCAATTTGGGGTTGGGGTAGTGGAAATGTTAATGTTTTTGGTGGAGCAAGTGGGGATAGGGTCGGGAAGTTTTGATGTTTTT
Organism: Mobula birostris; assembly: GCF_030028105.1. Taxonomy (NCBI): domain Eukaryota; kingdom Metazoa; phylum Chordata; class Chondrichthyes; order Myliobatiformes; family Myliobatidae; genus Mobula; species Mobula birostris. Next base: position 172,939 of record NW_027278546.1, on the reverse strand, counting down.
GCTGGAGGAAATGGGGATGGGGTAGCGGGAAGGGTTGATGTTTTTACTGGAGCAAGTGGGGATGGGTAGGGGGAAGTGTTGATGTTTTTACTAGAGCATGTGGGGATGGGGTAGAGGAAGGGTTCATGTATTTACTGGAAGAAGTGGAGATGGGGGAAGGGGAAGTGTTGATGTTTTTACTAGAACAAGTGGGGATGGGGTTAGGGGGAAGTGTTGATGTTTTTACTGGAGCAAGTGGGGATGGGGTAGGGGAAGGGTTGATGTTTTTACTGGAGCAAGTGGGGATGCGGGTAGGGGGCAGGGTTGATGTTTTTGCGGGAGTAAGTGGGGATGGGGGTATAGGAAGGGTTGATGTTTTCACTGAGCAATTTGGGGTTGGGGTAGCGGAAATGTCAATGTTTTTACTGGAGCAAGTGCGGATGGGGTAGGGGGAAGTCTTGATGTTTTTACTGGAGGAAGCAGGGATGTGGTAGGGGAAGGGTTGATGTTTTTACTGGCACAAGTGGGGATGGGGTAGGGGGAGGGTTTGATGTATTGCCTGGAGCAAGTGGGGATGGGGTCAGGGAAGTGTTGATGTTTTTACTGCAGCAAGTGGTGATGGGGTAGGGGGAAGGGTTGATGTTTTTACTGGAGCAAGTGGTGATGGGGTAGGGGGAAGGGTTGATGTTTTTACTGGAGCAAGTGGGGATGGGGTAGGGGAAGGGTTAATGTTTATACTGGAGCAAGTGGGGATGCGGGTAGGGGGCAGGGTTGATGTTTTTGCGGGAGCAAGTGGGGATGGGGTAGGGGAAGTGTTGATGTTTTTACTGCAGCACGTGGGGATGGGGTAGGGGGACGTTTTGATGATTTTACTAGAGCATGTGGGGATGGGGTAGGGGAAGGGTTCATGTATTTACTGGAACAAGTGGAGATGGGGGAAGGGAAGGGTTGATGTTTTTACTGGAGCAAGTGGGGATGGGGTAGGGGAAGGGGTTGATGTATTTACTGGACAAGTGGGGATGAGGTAGGGGGAAGTGTTGATGCTTTTACTGGAGCAAATGGGGATGGGGTAGGGGGAAGGGTAGATGTTTTTACTACAGCAAGTGGGGATGGGGTTGGGGGAATGTCTGATGTTTTCACTGGAGCAATTTGGGGTTCGGGTAGCGGAAATGTTGATGTTTTTACTGGAGCAAGTGGGGATGCGGTAGTGGGAAGTGTTGCTGTTTTTACTGGAGGAAGTGGGGATGGGGTACGGGAAGGATTGATGTTTTTACTGGAGCAAGTGGGGATGGGTAGGGGAAAGTGTTGATGCTTTTACTTCAGCAAGTGGGGATGGGGTAGGGGAAGGGTTGATGTTTTTACTGGAGCAAGTGGGGATGGGGTAGGGGAAAGTGTTGATGCTTTTACTGCAGCAAGTGGGGATGGGGTTAGGGGAAGGTTTGATGCTTTTACTGCAGCAAGTGGGGATGGGGTAGGGGAAGTGTTGATGTTTTTTACTGCAGCAAGTGGGGATGAGGTAGGGGGAAAAGTTGATGCTTTTACTGGAGCATGTGGGGATAGGGTGGGGGAAGGGTAGTTGTTTTTACTGCAGCAAGTGGGGATGGGGTAGGGAAGGTTTGATGTTTTTACTGCAGCAAGTGGGGTTGGGTAGGGGGAAGTGTTGATGTTTTTACTGCAGCAAGTGGGGATAGGGTAGGGGTAGGGTTGATGTTTTGCTGGAGCAAGTGGGGATGGGGTAGTGGGAAATATTGATGTTTTTACTGGAGCAAGTGGGGATGGGGTAGGGGAAAGTGTTGATGTTTTAAATGGAGAAAGTGGGGATGGGGTAGGGGAAGGGTTGATGTTTTTACTGCAGCAAGTGGGGATGGGGGTAGGGTGAAGGGTTGATGTTTTTACTGGAGCAAGTGGGGATGGGGTAGGGGTAGGGTTGATGTTTTTGCTGGAGCAAGTGGGGATGGGGTAGGGGGAAGGTTGATGTTTTGCTGGAGCAAGTGGGGATGGGGGTAGGGGGAAAGGTTGATGTTTTTGCTGGAGCATGTGAGAATGGGGGTAGGGGAAGGGTTGATGTTTTTACTGGAGCAAGTGGGGATGGGGTAGGGAAGTGTTGATGTTTTTAGTGGAGCAAGTGGGGATGGGTAGGGGAAGGGTTGATATTTTACTGGAGCAAGTGGGGATGGGGTAGGGGGAAGTGTTGATGTTTTTACTGGAGCAAGTGGGGAAGGGGTAGGGGGAAGGGTTGATGTTTCACTGGAGCAAGTGGGGTTGGCGTAGGAGGAAGGATTGATGTTTTGCTGGAGCAAGTGGGGATGGAGGTAGGGGGAAGTGTTGATGTGTTTACTGGAGAATGTGGGGATGGGGTAGGGGAAGGGTTGATGTTTTTACTGGAGCATGTGGGGATGGGGTAGGGGAAGTGTTGATGTTTTTACTGAGCAAGTGGGGAATGGGGTAGGGGGAAGGGTTGATGTTTCACTGGAGCAAGTGGGGTTGGCGTAGGAGGAAGGATTGATGTTTTGCTGGAGCAAGTGGGGATGAGGTAGGGGGAAGTGTTGATGTTTTTACTGGAGCATGTGGGGATGGGTTAGGGGAAGGGTTGATGTTTTTACTGGACCATGTGGGGATGGGGTTAGGGGAAGGGTTGATGTTTTTACTGGAGCAAGAGGGGATGGGGTAGGGGAAGAGTTGATATTTTTACTGGAGCAAGTGGGGATGACGTAGGGGAAAGGGTTGATGTTTTTAGTGGAGGAAGTGGGGATGGGGTAGGGGAAGGGTTGATGTTTTTGCTGGAGCATGTGGGAATGGGGGTAGGGGAAGGGTTGATGTTTTTACTGGAGCAAGTGGGAATGGGGTGGGGGAAGGGTTGATGTTTCACTGGAGCAAGTGGGGTTGGCGTAGGAGGAAGGATTGATGTTTTTACTGGAGCATGTGGTGATGGGGTAGGGTGGGTTGATGTTTTTACTGGAGCAAGTGGGGATGGGGGTAGGGGAGATTTGATGTTTTTACTGGAGCAAGTGGGGATGGGGTAGGGGGAAGGGTTGATGTTTTTACTGGAGCAAGTGGGGATGAGGTAGGGAAAGTGTTGATGTTTTTACTGCAGCAAGTGGGGATGGGGTATGGGAAGGGTTGATGATTTTACTGGAGCAAATGGGGATGGGGTAGGGGAAGGGTTGATGTTTTTACTGGAGCAAGTGGGGATGGGGTAGGGGGAAGGGTTGATGTTTTTACTGAGCAAGTGGGGGATGGGGTAGGGGGAAGGGTTGATGTTTTCACTGGAGCAATTTGGGGTTGAGGGAGCGGAAATGTTAATGTTTTTACTGGAGCAAGTGAGGATGGGTTAGGGGGAAGTGTTGATGTATTTACTGGAGCAAGTGGGGATGGGGTAGGGGAAGTGTTGATGTTTTACTGGAGCAAGTGGTGATGGGGGTAGGGGAAGGGTTGAAGTTTTTGCTGGAGCAAGTGGGGATGGGGGTAGGGGAAGGGTTGATGATTTCACTGAGCAATTTGGGGTTGGGGTAGTGGAAATGTTAAGTTTTTTGCTGGAGCAAGTGGGGATAGGGTCGGGGAAGTTTTGATGTTTTGCTGGAGGAAATGGGGATGGGGTAGCGGGAAGGGGTTGATGTTTTACTGGAGCAAGTGGGGATGGGGTAGGGGAAGTGTTGATGTTTTTACTAGAGCATGTGGGGATGGGGTAGAGGAAGGGTTCATGTATTTACTGGAAGAAGTGGAGATGGGGGAAGGGGAAGTGTTGATGTTTTTACTGAGCAAGTGGGGATGGGGCAGGGGATGGGTTGATGTTTTTACTGGAGCAAGTGGGGATGAGGTGGGGGAAGTTTTGATGCTTTTACTGCAGCAAGTGGTGATGGTGTAGGGGAAGGGTTGATGTTTTTACTGGGGCAAGTTGTGATTGGGGTAGGGGAAAGGTTGATGTTTTTCCTGGAGCAAGTGGGGATGGGGTAGGGGAAGGGTTGATGTTTTCACTGGTGCAATTTGGGGTTGAGGGAGCGGAAATGTTAATGTTTTTACTGGAGCAAGTGGGGATGGGGTTAGGGGGAAGTGTTGATGTTTTTACTGGAGCAAGTGGGGATGGAGTAGGGAAGGGTTGTTGTTTTTACTGGAGCAAGTGGGGATGTGGGTAGGGGGCAGGGTTGATGTTTTTGCGGGAGTAAGTGGGGATGGGGGTATAGGAGGGTTGATGTTTTCACTGGAGCAATTTGGGGTTGGGTAGCGGAAATGTCAATGTTTTTACTGGAGCAAGTGCGGATGGGGTAGGGGGAAGTCTTGATGTTTTTACTGGAGCAAGCAGGGATGTGGTAGGGGAAGGGTTGATGTTTTTACTGGCACAAGTGGGGATGGGGTAGGGGGAGGGTTTGATGTATTGCCTGGAGCAAGTGGGGATTGGGTCAGGGAAGTGTTGATGTTTTTACTGCAGCAAGTGGTGATGGGGTAGGGGAAGGGTTGATGTTTTTACTGGAGCAAGTGGTGATGGGGTAGGGGGAAGGGTTGATGTTTTACTGGAGCAAGTGGGGATGGGTAGGGGGAAGGGTTAATGTTTATATAGGAGCAAGTGGGGATGCGGGTAGGGGGCAGGGTTGATGTTTTTGCGGAGCAAGGTGGGGATGGGGTAGGGGAAGTGTTGATGTTTTTACTGCAGCACGTGGGGATGGGGTAGGGGGACGTTTTGATGATTTTACTAGAGCATGTGGGGATTGGGGTAGGGGAAGGGTTCATGTATTTACTGGAACAAGTGGAGATGGGGGAAGGGGAAGGGTTGATGTTTTTACTGGAGCAAGTGGGGATGGGGTAGGGGAAGGGTTGATGTATTTACTGGAACAAGTGGGGATGAGGTAGGGGGAAGTGTTGATGCTTTTACTGGAGCAAATGGGGATGGGGTAGGGGGAAGGGTAGATGTTTTTACTACAGCAAGTGGGGATGGGGTTGGGGGAAATGTCTGATGTTTTCACTGGAGCAATTTGGGGTTGGGGTAGCGGAAATGTTGATGTTTTTACTGGAGCAAGTGGGGATGCGGTAGTGGGAAGTGTTGCTGTTTTTACTGGAGGAAGTGGGGATGGGGTACGGGAAGGATTGATGTTTTTACTGGAGCAAGTGGGGATGGGGTAGGGGAAAGTGTTGATGCTTTTACTAGAGCAAGTGGGGATGGGGTAGGGGAAGGGTTGATGTTTTTACTGGAGCAAGTGGGGATGGGGTAGGGGAAAGTGTTGATGCTTTTACTGCAGCAAGTGGGGATGGGGTTAGGGGAAGGTTTGATGCTTTTACTGCAGCAAGTGGGGATGGGGTAGGGGAAGTGTTGATGTTTTTACTGCAGCAAGTGGGATGAGGTAGGGGGAAGAGTTGATGCTTTTACTGGAGCAAGTGGGGATAGGGTGGGGGAAGGGTAGTTGTTTTTACTGCAGCAAGTGGGGATAGGGTAGGGGTAGGGTTGATGTTTTGCTGGAGCAAGTGGGGATGGGGTAGTGGGAAGTATGATGTTTTTACTGGAGCAAGTGGGGATGGGGGTAGGGGAAAGTGTTGATGTTTTAAATGGAGCAAGTGGGGATGGGGTAGGGGAAGGGTTGATGTTTTTACTGCAGCAAGTGGGATGGGGGTAGGGTGAAGGGTTGATGTTTTTACTGGAGCAAGTGGGGATGGGGTAGGGGAAGGGTTGATGATTTGCTGGAGCAAGTGGGGATGGGGGTAGGGGAAGTGGTTGATGTTTTTAATGGAGCAACCGGAATGGGGGTAGGGGAAGGGTGGATATTTTTGCGGGAGCATGTGGGAATGGGGGTAGGGGAAGGGTTGATGTTTTTACTGGAGCAAGTGGGGAATGGGGTGGGGGAAGGGTGATGTTTCACTGGAGCAAGTGGGGGTTGGCGTAGGAGGAAGGATTGATGTTTTTACTGGAGCATGTGGGGATGGGGTAGGGGTGGGTTGATGTTTTTACTGGAGCAAGTGGGGATGGGGGTAGGGGAGATTTGATGTTTTTACTGGAGCAAGTGGGGATGGGGTAGGGGAAGGGTTGATGTTTTTACTGGAGCAAGTGGGGATGAGGTAGGGGAAAGTGTTGATGTTTTTACTGCAGCAAGTGGGGATGGGGTATGGAAGGTTGATGATTTTACTGGAGCAAATGGGGATGGGGTAGGGGGAAGGGTTGATGTTTTTACTGGAGCAAGTGGGGATGGGGTAGGGGGAAGGGTTGATGTTTTTACTGGAGCAAGTGGGGATGGGGTAGGGGGAAGGGTTGATGTTTTCACTGGAGCAATTTGGGGTTGAGGGAGCGGAAATGTTAATGTTTTTACTGGAGCAAGTGAGATGGGTTAGGGGGAAGTGTTGATGTATTTACTGGAGCAAGTGGGGATGGGGGTAGGGGAAGTGTTGATGTTTTTACTGGAGCAAGTGGTGATGGGGTAGGGGAAGGGTTGAAGTTTTTGCTGGAGCAAGTGGGGATGGGGGTAGGGGGAAGGGTTGATGATTTCACTGGAGCAATTTGGGGTTGGGGTAGTGGAAATGTTAATGTTTTTGCTGAGCAAGTGGGGATAGGGTCGGGGAAGTTTTGATGTTTTTGCTGGAGGAAATGGGGATGGGGTAGCGGGAAGGGTTGATGTTTTTACTGGAGCAAGTGGGGATGGGGTAGGGGGAAGTGTTGATGTTTTTACTAGAGCATGTGGGGATGGGGTAGAGGAAGGGTTCATGTATTTACTGGAAGAAGTGGAGATGGGGGAAGGGGGAAGTGTTGATGTTTTTACTGAGCAAGTGGGGATGGGGCAGGGGATGGGTTGATGTTTTTACTGGAGCAAGTGGGGATGAGGTGGGGGAAGTTTGATGCTTTTACTGCAGCAAGTGGTGATGGTGTAGGGGAAGGGTTGATGTTTTTACTGGGCAAGTTGTGATTGGGGTAGGGGGAAAGGTTGATGTTTTTTCCTGGAGCAAGTGGGGATGGGGTAGGGGAAGTGTTGATGTTTTCACTGGTGCAATTTGGGGTTGAGGGAGCGGAAATGTAATGTTTTTACTGGAGCAAGTGGGGATGGGGTTAGGGGGAAGTGTTGATGTTTTTACTGGAGCAAGTGGGGATGGAGTAGGGGAAGGGTTGTTGTTTTTACTGGAGCAAGTGGGGATGTGGGTAGGGGGCAGGGTTGATGTTTTTGCGGGAGTAAGTGGGGATGGGGGTATAGGAAGGGTTGATGTTTTCACTGGAGCAATTTGGGGGTTGGGGTAGCGGAAATGTCAATGTTTTTACTGGAGCAAGTGCGGATGGGTAGGGGGAAGTCTTGATGTTTTTACTGGAGCAAGCAGGGATGTGGTAGGGGAAGGGTTGATGTTTTTACTGGCACAAGTGGGGATGGGGTAGGGGGAGGGTTTTGATGTATTGCCTGGAGCAAGTGGGGGATTGGGTCAGGGAAGTGTTGATGTTTTTACTGCAGCAAGTGGTGATGGGGTAGGGGGAAGGGTTGATGTTTTTACTGGAGCAAGTGGTGATGGGGTAGGGGGAAGGGTTGATGTTTTTACTGGAGCAAGTGGGGATGGGGTAGGGGGAAGGGTTAATGTTTATACAGGAGCAAGTGGGGATGCGGGTAGGGGCAGGGTTGATGTTTTTGCGGGAGCAAGTGGGGATGGGGTAGGGGAAGTGTTGATGTTTTTACTGCAGCACGTGGGGATGGGTAGGGGGACGTTTTGATGATTTTACTAGAGCATGTGGGATGGGGTAGGGGAAGGGTTCATGTATTTACTGGAACAAGTGGAGATGGGGGAAGGGGAAGGGTTGATGTTTTTACTGGAGCAAGTGGGGATGGGGTAGGGGAAGGGTTGATGTATTTACTGGAACAAGTGGGGATGAGGTAGGGGGAAGTGTTGATGCTTTTACTGGAGCAAATGGGGATGGGGTAGGGGGAAGGGTAGATGTTTTTACTACAGCAAGTGGGGATGGGGTTGGGGGAAATGTCTGATGTTTTCACTGGAGCAATTTGGGGTTGGGGTAGCGGAAATGTTGATGTTTTTACTGGAGCAAGTGGGGATGCGGTAGTGGGAAGTGTTGCTGTTTTTACTGGAGGAAGTGGGGGATGGGGTACGGGAAGGATTGATGTTTTTACTGGAGCAAGTGGGATGGGGTAGGGGAAAGTGTTGATGCTTTTACTACAGCAAGTGGGGATGGGGTAGGGGAAGGGTTGATGTTTTTACTGGAGCAAGTGGGGATGGGGTAGGGGAAAGTGTTGATGCTTTTACTGCAGCAAGTGGGGATGGGGTTAGGGGAAGGTTTGATGCTTTTACTGCAGCAAGTGGGGATGGGGTAGGGGAAGTGTTTATGTTTTTACTGCAGCAAGTGGGGATGAGGTAGGGGGAAGAGTTGATGCTTTTACCTGGAGCAAGTGGGGATAGGGTGGGAGGGTGGGGGAAGGGTAGTTGTTTTTACTGCAGCAAGTGGGGATAGGGTAGGGGGTAGGGTTGATGTTTTGCTGGAGCAAGTGGGGATGGGGTAGTGGGAAGTATTGATGTTTTTACTGGAGCAAGTGGGGATGGGGGTAGGGGAAAGTGTGATGTTTTAAATGGAGCAAGTGGGGATGGGGTAGGGGAAGGGTTGATGTTTTTACTGCAGCAAGTGGGGATGGGGGTAGGGTGAAGGGTTGATGTTTTTACTGGAGCAAGTGGGATGGGGTAGGGGAAGGGTTGATGATTTGCTGGAGCAAGTGGGGATGGGGGTAGGGGAAGTGTTGATGTTTTTAATGGAGCAACCGGAATGGGGGTAGGGGAAGGGTGGATATTTTTGCGGGAGCATGTGGGGATGGGGGTAGGGGGAAGGGTTGATGTTTTTACTGGAGCAAGTGGGGATGGGGTAGGGGGAAGGGTTGATGTTTTCACTGGAGCAATTTGGGGTTGAGGGAGCGGAAATGTTAATGTTTTTACTGGAGCAAGTGAGGATGGGGTTAGGGGGAAGTGTTGATGTATTTACTGGAGCAAGTGGGGATGGGGGTAGGGGAAGTGTTGATGTTTTTACTGGAGCAAGTGGTGATGGGGGTAGGGGAAGTGTTTAAGTTTTTGCTGGAGCAAGTGGGGATGGGGGTAGGGGGAAGGGTTGATGATTTCACTGGAGCAATTTGGGTTGGGGTAGTGGAAATGTTAATGTTTTTGCTGGAGCAAGTGGGGATAGGGTCGGGGAAGTTTTGATGTTTTTGCTGGAGGAAATGGGGATGGGGTAGCGGGAAGGGTTGATGTTTTTACTGGAGCAAGTGGGGATGGGGTAGGGGAAGTGTTGATGTTTTTACTAGAGCATGTGGGGATGGGGTAGGGGAAGGGTTTCATGTATTTACTGAAGAAGTGGAGATGGGGGAAGGGGAAGGGTTGATGTTTTTACTGAGCAAGTGGGGATGGGGCAGGGGATGGGTTGATGTTTTTACTGGAGCAAGTGGGGATGAGGTGGGGGAAGTTTTGATGCTTTTACTGCAGCAAGTGGTGATGGTGTAGGGGAAGGGTTGATGTTTTTACTGGGGCAAGTTGTGATTGGGGTAGGGGGAAAGGTTGATGTTTTTTCCTGGAGCAAGTGGGGATGGGTTAGGGGGAAGGGTTGATGTTTTCACTGGCGCAATTTGGGGTTGAGGGAGCGGAAATGTTAATGTTTTTACTGGAGCAAGTGGGGATGGGGTTAGGGGGAAGTGTTGATGTTTTTACTAGAACAAGTGGGGATGGGGTTAGGGGGAAGTGTTGATGTTTTTACTGGAGCAAGTGGGGATGGGGTAGGGGAAGGGTTGATGTTTTTACTGGAGCAAGTGGGGATGCGGGTAGGGGGCAGGGTTGATGTTTTTGCGGGAGTAAGTGGGGATGGGGGTATAGGAAGGGTTGATGTTTTCACTGGAGCAATTTGGGGTTGGGGTAGCGGTAATGTCAATGTTTTTACTGGAGCAAGTGCGGATCGGGTAGGGGGAAGTCTTGATGTTTTTACTGGAGCAAGCAGGGATGTGGTAAGGGAAGGGTTGATGTTTTTACTGGCACAAGTGGGGATGGGGTAGGGGGAGGGTTTGATGTATTGCCTGGAGCAAGTGGGGATGGGGTCAGGGAAGTGTTGATGTTTTTACTGCAGCACGTGGGGATGGGGTAGGGGGACGTTTTGATGATTTTACTAGAGCATGTGGGGATGGGGTAGGGGAAGGGTTCATGTATTTACTGGAACAAGTGGAGATGGGGGAAGGGGAAGGGTTGATGTTTTTACTGGAGCAAGTGGGGATGGGGTAGGGGAAGGGTTGATGTATTTACTGGAACAAGTGGGGATGAGGTAGGGGGAAGTGTTGATGCTTTTACTGGAGCAAATGGGGATGGGGTAGGGGGAAGGGTAGATGTTTTTACTACAGCAAGTGGGGATGGGGTTGGGGGAAAAGTCTGATGTTTTCACTGGAGCAATTTGGGGTTGGGGTAGCGGAAATGTTGATGTTTTTACTGGAGCAAGTGGGGATGCGGTAGTGGGAAGTGTTGCTGTTTTTACTGGAGGAAGTGGGGATGGGGTACGGGAAGGATTGATGTTTTTACTGGAGCAAGTGGGGATGGGGTAGGGGAAAGTGTTGATGCTTTTACTGCAGCAAGTGGGGATGGGGTAGGGGAAGGGTTGATGTTTTTACAGGAGCAAGTGGGGATGGGGTAGGGGAAAGTGTTGATGCTTTTACTGCAGCAAGTGGGGATGGGGTTAGGGGAAGGTTTGATGCTTTTACTGCAGCAAGTGGGGATGGGGTAGGGGAAGTGTTGATGTTTTTACTGCAGCAAGTGGGGATGAGGTAGGGGGAAGAGTTGATGCTTTTACTGGAGCAAGTGGGGATAGGGTGGGGGAAGGGTAGTTGTTTTTACTGCAGCAAGTGGGGATAGGGTAGGGGTAGGGTTGATGTTTTGCTGGAGCAAGTGGGGATGGGGTAGTGGGAAGTATTGATGTTTTTACTGGAGCAAGTGGGGATGGGGGTAGGGGAAAGTGTTGATGTTTTAAATGGAGAAAGTGGGGATGGGGTAGGGGAAGGGTTGATGTTTTTACTGCAGCAAGTGGGGATGGGGGTAGGGTGAAGGGTTGATGTTTTTACTGGAGCAAGTGGGGATGGGGGTCGGGGAAGTGTTGATGTTTTTAATGGAGCAACCGGGAATGGGGGTAGGGGAAGGGTGGATATTTTTGCGGGAGCATGTGGGGATGGGGGTAGGGGGATGGGTTGATGATTTTACTGCAGCAAGTGGGGATGGGGTAGGGGTAGGGTTGATGTTTTGCTGGAGCAAGTGGGGATGGGGGTAGGGGGAAGGGTTGATGTTTTTGCTGGAGCATGTGAGAATGGGGGTAGGGGAAGGGTTGATGTTTTTACTGGAGCAAGTGGGGATGGGGTAGGGGAAGTGTTGATGTTTTTAGTGGAGCAAGTGGGGATGGGGTAGGGGAAGGGTTGATATTTTACTGGAGCAAGTGGGGATGGGGTAGGGGGAAGTGTTGATGTTTTTACTGGAGCAAGTGGGGAAGGGGGTAGGGGGAAGGGTTGATGTTTCACTGGAGCAAGTGGGGTTGGCGTAGGAGGAAGGATTGATGTTTTGCTGGAGCAAGTGGGGATGGAGGTAGGGGGAAGTGTTGATGTGTTTACTGGAGAATGTGGGGATGGGGTAGGGGAAGGGTTGATGTTTTTACTGGAGCATGTGGGGATGGGGTAGGGGGAAGTGTTGATGTTTTTACTGGAGCAAGTGGGGAATGGGGTAGGGGGAAGGGTTGATGTTTCACTGGAGCAAGTGGGGTTGGCGTAGGAGGAAGGATTGATGTTTTGCTGGAGCAAGTGGGGATGGAGGTAGGGGGAAGTGTTGATGTTTTTACTGGAGCATGTGGGGATGGGTTAGGGGAAGGGTTGATGTTTTTACTGGAGCATGTGGGGATGGGGTTAGGGGAAGGGTTGATGTTTTTACTGGAGCAAGAGGGGATGGGGTAGGGGGAAGGTTTGATGTTTTTACTGGAGCAAGTGGGGATGACGTAGGGGAAAGGGTTGATGTTTTTAGTGGAGGAAGTGGGGATGGGGTAGGGGAAGGGTTGATGTTTTTGCTGGAGCATGTGGGAATGGGGGTAGGGGAAGGGTTGATGTTTTTACTGGAGCAAGTGGGGAATGGGGTGGGGGAAGGGTTGATGTTTCACTGGAGCAAGTGGGGTTGGCGTAGGAGGAAGGATTGATGTTTTTACTGGAGCATGTGGGGATGGGGTAGGGGTGGGTTGATGTTTTTACTGGAGCAAGTGGGGATGGGGGTAGGGGAGATTTGATGTTTTTACTGGAGCAAGTGGGGATGGCGTAGGGGGAAGGGTTGATGTTTTTACTGGAGCAAGTGGGGATGAGGTAGGGGAAAGTGTTGATGTTTTTACTGCAGCAAGTGGAGATGGGGTATGGGAAGGGTTGATGATTTTACTGGAGCAAATGGGGATGGGGTAGGGGGAAGGGTTGATGTTTTTACTGGAGCAAGTGGGGATGGGGTAGGGGAAGGGTTGATGTTTTTACTGGAGCAAGTGGGGATGGGGTAGGGTGAAGGGTTGATGTTTTCAATGGAGCAATTTGGGGTTGAGGGAGCGGAAATGTTAATGTTTTTACTGGAGCAAGTGAGGATGGGTTAGGGGGAAGTGTTGATGTATTTACTGGAGCAAGTGGGGATGGGGGTAGGGGAAGTGTTGATGTTTTTACTGGAGCAAGTGGTGATGGGGGTAGGGGAAGGGTTGAAGTTTTTGCTGGAGCAAGTGGGGATGGGGGTAGGGGGAAGTGTTGATGATTTCACTGGAGCAATTTGGGGTTGGGGTAGAGGAAGGGTTCATGTATTTACTGGAAGAAGTGGAGATGGGGGAAGGATAAGGGTTGATGTTTTTACTGGAGCAAGTGGGGATGGGGCAGGGGATGGGTTGATGTTTTTACTGGAGCAAGTGGGGATGAGGTGGGGGAAGTTTTGATGCTTTTACTGCAGCAAGTGGTGATGGTGTAGGGGAAGGGTTGATGTTTTTACTGGGGCAAGTTGTGATTGGGGTAGGGGGAAAGGTTGATGTTTTTTCCTGGAGCAAGTGGGGATGGGGTAGGGGGAAGGGTTGATGTTTTCACTGGTGCAATTTGGGGTTGAGGGAGCGGAAATGTTAATGTTTTTACTGGAGCAAGTGGGGATGGGGTTAGGGGGAAGTGTTGTTGTTTTTACTAGAACAAGTGGGGATGGGGTTAGGGGGAAGTGTTGATGTTTTTACTGGAGCAAGTGGGGATGGGGTAGGGGAAGGGTTGATGTTTTTACTGGAGCAAGTGGGGATGTGGGTAGGGGCCAGGGTTGATGTTTTTGCGGGAGTAAGTGGGGATGGGGGTATAGGAAGGGTTGATGTTTTCACTGGAGCAATTTGGGGTTGGGGTAGCGGAAATGTCAATGTTTTTACTGGAGCAAGTGCGGATGGGGTAGGGGGAAGTCTTGATGTTTTTACTGGAGCAAGCAGGGATGTGGTAGGGGAAGGGTTGATGTTTTTACTGGCACAAGTGGGGATGGGGTAGGGGGAGGGTTTGATGTATTGCCTGGAGCAAGTGGGGATGGGGTCAGGGAAGTGTTGATGTTTTTACTGCAGCAAGTGGTGATGGGGTAGGGGGAAGGGTTGATGTTTTTACTGGAGCAAGTGGTGATGGGGTAGGGGGAAGGGTTGATGTTTTTACTGGAGCAAGTGGGGATGGGGTAGGGGGAAGGGTTAATGTTTATACTGGAGCAAGTGGGGATGCGGGTAGGGGGCAGGGTTGATGTTTTTGCGGGAGCAAGTGGGGATGGGGTAGGGGAAGTGTTGATGTTTTTACTGCAGCACGTGGGGATGGGGTAGGGGGACGTTTTGATGATTTTACTAGAGCATGTGGGGATGGGGTAGGGGAAGGGTTCATGTATTTACTGGAACAAGCGGAGATGGGGGAAGGGGAAGGGTTGATGTTTTTACTGGAGCAAGTGGGGATGGGGTAGGGGAAGGGTTGATGTATTTACTGGAACAAGTGGGGATGAGGTAGGGGGAAGTGTTGATGCTTTTACTGGAGCAAATGGGGATGGGGTAGGGGGAAGGGTAGATGTTTTTACTACAGCAAGTGGGGATGGGGTTGGGGGAAATGTCTGATGTTTTCACTGGAGCAATTTGGGGTTGGGGTAGCGGAAATGTTGATGTTTTTACTGGAGCAAGTGGGGATGCGGTAGTGGGAAGTGTTGCTGTTTTTACTGGAGGAAGTGGGGATGGGGTACGGGAAGGATTGATGTTTTTACTGGAGCAAGTGGGGATGGGGTAGGGGAAAGTGTTGATGCTTTTACTGCAGCAAGTGGGGATGGGGTAGGGGAAGTGTTGATGTTTTTACTGGAGCAAGTGGGGATGGGGTAGGGGAAAGTGTTGATGCTTTTACTGCAGCAAGTGGGGATAGGGTGGGGGAAGGGTAGTTGTTTTTACTGCAGCAAGTGGGGATAGGGTAGGGGTAGGGTTGATGTTTTGTGGAGCAAGTGGGGATGGGGTAGTGGGAAGTATTGATGTTTTTACTGGAGCAAGTGGGGATGGGGGTAGGGGAAAGTGTTGATGTTTTAAATGGAGCAAGTGGGGATGGGGTAGGGGAAGGGTTGATGTTTTTACTGCAGCAAGTGGGGATGGGGGTAGGGTGAAGGGTTGATGTTTTTACTGGAGCAAGTGGGGATGGGGTAGGGGAAGGGTTGATGATTTGCTGGAGCAAGTGGGGATGGGGGTAGGGGAAGTGTTCATGTTTTTAATGGAGCAACCAGGAATGGGGGTAGGGGAAGGGTGGATATTTTTGCGGGAGCATGTGGGGATGGGGGTAGGGGGAAGGGTTGATGTTTTTACTGGAGCAAGTGGGGATGGGGTAGGGGGAAGGGTTGATGTTTTCACTGGAGCAATTTAGGGTTGAGGGAGCGGAAATGTTAATGTTTTTACTGGAGCAAGTGAGGATGGGTTAGGGGGAAGTGTTGATGTATTTACTGGAGCAAGTGGGGATGGGGGTAGGGGAAGTGTTGATGTTTTTACTGGAGCAAGTGGTGATGGGGGTAGGGGAAGTGTTTAAGTTTTTGCTGGAGCAAGTGGAGATGGGGGTAGGGGGAAGGGTTGATGATTTCACTGGAGCAATTTGGGGTTGGGGTAGTGGAAATGTTAATGTTTTTGCTGGAGCAAGTGGGGATAGGGTCGGGGAAGTTTTGATGTTTTTGCTGGAGGAAATGGGGATGGGGTAGCGGGAAGGGTTGATGTTTTTACTGGAGCAAGTGGGGATGGGGTAGGGGGAAGTGTTGATGTTTTTACTAGAGCATGTGGGGATGGGGTAGGGGAAGGGTTCATGTATTTACTGGAAGAAGTGGAGATGGGGGAAGGGGAAGGGTTGATGTTTTTACTGGAGCAAGTGGGGATGCGGGTAAGGGGCAGGGTTGATGTTTTTGCGGGAGTAAGTGGGGATGGGGGTATAGGAAGGGTTGATGTTTTCACTGGAGCAATTTGGGGTTGGGGTAGCGGAAATGTCAATGTTTTTACTGGAGCAAGTGCGGATGGGGTAGGGGGAAGTCTTGATGTTTTTATTGGAGCAAGCGGGAATGTGGTAGGGGAAGGGTTGATGTTTTTACTGGCACAAGTGGGGATGGGGTAGGGGGAGGGTTTGATGTATTGCCTGGAGCAAGTGGGGATGGGGTCAGGGAAGTGTTGATGTTTTTACTGCAGCACGTGGGGATGGGGTAGGGGGACGTTTTGATGATTTTACAAGAGCATGTGGGGATGGGGTAGGGGAAGGGTTCATGTATTTACTGGAACAAGTGGAGATGGGGGAAGGGGAAGGGTTGATGTTTTTACTGGAGCAAGTGGGGATGGGGTAGGGGAAGGGTTGATGTATTTACTGGAACAAGTGGGGATGAGGTAGGGGGAAGTGTTGATGCTTTTACTGGAGCAAATGGGGATGGGGTAGGGGGAAGGGTAGATGTTTTTTCTACAGCAAGTGGGGATGGGGTTGGGGGAAATGTCTGATGTTTTCACTGGAGCAATTTGGGGTTGGGGTAGCGGAAATGTTGATGTTTTTACTGGAGCAAGTGGGGATGCGGTAGTGGGAAGTGTTGCTGTTTTTACTGGAGGAAGTGGGGATGGGGTACGGGAAGGATTGATGTTTTTACTGGAGCAAGTGGGGATGGGGTAGGGGAAAGTGTTGATGCTTTTACTGCAGCAAGTGGGGATGGGGTAGGGGAAGGGTTGATGTTTTTACTGGAGCAAGTGGGGATGGGGTAGGGGAAAGTGTTGATGCTTTTACTGCAGCAAGTGGGGATGGGGTTAGGGGAAGGTTTGATGCTTTTACTGCAGCAAGTGGGGATGGGGTAGGGGAAGTGTTGATGTTTTTACTGCAGCAAGTGGGGATGAGGTAGGGGGAAGAGTTGATGCTTTTACTGGAGCAAGTGGGGATAGGGTAGGGGTAGGGTTGATGTTTTGCTGGAGCAAGTGGGGATGGGGTAGTGGGAAGTATTGATGTTTTTACTGGAGCATGTGGGGATGGGGGTAGGGGAAAGTGTTGATGTTTTAAATGGAGAAAGTGGGGATGGGGTAGGGGAAGGGTTGATGTTTTTACTGCAGCAAGTGGGGATGGGGGTAGGGTGAAGGGTTGATGTTTTTACTGGAGCAAGTGGGGATGGGGTAGGGGAAGAGTTGATGATTTGCTGGAGCAAGTGGGGATGGGGGTCGGGGAAGTGTTGATGTTTTTAATGGAGCAACCGGGAATGGGGGTAGGGGAAGGGTGGATATTTTTGCGGGAGCATGTGGGGATGGGGGTAGGGGGATGGGTTGATGATTTTACTGCAGCAAGTGGGGATGGGGTAGGGGTAGGGTTGATGTTTTGCTGGAGCAAGTGGGGATGGGGGTAGGGGGAAGGGTTGATGTTTTTGCTGGAGCATGTGAGAATGTGGGTAGGGGAAGGGTTGATGTTTTTACTGGAGCAAGTGGGGATGGGGTAGGGGAAGTGTTGATGTTTTTAGTGGAGCAAGTGGGGATGGGGTAGGGGAAGGGTTGATATTTTACTGGAGCAAGTGGGGATGGGGTAGGGGGAAGTGTTGATGTTTTTACTGGAGCAAGTGGGGAAGGGGGTAGGGGGAAGGGTTGATGTTTCACTGGAGCAAGTGGGGTTGGCGTAGGAGGAAGGATTGATGTTTTGCTGGAGCAAGTGGGGATGGGGTAGGGGAAGGGTTGATGTTTTTACTGGAGCAAGTGGGGATGGGGTAGGGGAAAGTGTTGATGCTTTTACTGCAGCAAGTGGGGATGGGGTAGGGGAAGGTTTGATGTTTTTACTGCAGCAAGTGGAGATGGGGTAGGGGGAAGTGTTGATGTTTTTACTGCAGCAAATGGGGATGAGGTAGGGGGAAGAGTTCATGCTTTTACCGGAGCAAGTGGGGATGGGGTGGGGGAAGGGTAGTTGTTTTTACTGCAGCAAGTGGGGATAGGGTAGGGGTAGGGTTGATGTTTTGCTGGAGCAAGTGGGGATGGGGTAGGGGGAAGTGTTGATGTTTTTACTGGAGCAAGTGGGGAAGGGGGTAGGGGGAAGGGTTGATGTTTCACTGGAGCAAGTGGGGTTGGCGTAGGAGGAAGGATTGATGTTTTGCTGGAGCAAGTGGGGATGGGGTAGGGGAAGGGTTGATGTTTTTACTGGAGCAAGTGGGGATGGGGTAGGGGAAAGTGTTGATGCTTTTACTGCAGCAAGTGGGGATGGGGTAGGGGAAGGTTTGATGTTTTTACTGCAGCAAGTGGAGATGGGGTAGGGGGAAGTGTTGATGTTTTTACTGCAGCAAATGGGGATGAGGTAGGGGGAAGAGTTCATGCTTTTACTGGAGCAAGTGGGGATGGGGTGGGGGAAGGGTAGTTGTTTTTACTGCAGCAAGTGGGGATGGGGTTGGGGTAGGGTTGATGTTTTGCTGGAGCAAGTGGGGATGGGGTAGTGGGAAGTATTGATGTTTTTACTGGAGCAAGTGGGGATGGGGGTAGGGGAAAGTGTTGATGTTTTAAATGGAGCAAGTGGGGATGGGGTAGGGGAAGGGTTGATGTTTTTACTGCAGCAAGTGGGGATGGGGGTAGGGTGAAGGGTTGATGTTTTTACTGGAGCAAGTGGGGATGGGGTAGGGGAAGGGTTGATGATTTGCTGGAGCAAGTGGGGATGGGGGTAGGGGAAGTGTTGATGTTTTTAATGGAGCAACCGGGAATGGGGGTAGGGGAAGGGTGGATATTTTTGCGGGAGCATGTGGGGATGGGGTTAGGGGGAAGGGTTGATGATTTTACTGCAGCAAGTGGGGATGGGGTAGGGGTAGGGTTGATGTTTTGCTGGAGCAAGTGGGGATGGGGGTAGGGGGAAGGGTTGATGTTTTTGCTGGAGCATGTGAGAATGGGGGTAGGGGAAGGGTTGATGTTTTTACTGGAGCAAGTGGGGATGGGGTAGTGGAAGTGTTGATGTTTTTAGTGGAGCAAGTGGGGATGGGGTAGGGGAAGTGTTGCTGTTTTTACTGGAGGAAGTGGGGATGGGGTACGGGAAGGATTGATGTTTTTACTGGAGCAAGTGGGGATGGGGTAGGGGAAAGTATTGATGCTTTTACTGCAGCAAGTGGGGATGGGGTAGGGGAAGGGTTGATGTTTTTACTGGAGCAAGTGGGGATGGGGTAGGGGAAAGTGTTGATGCTTTTACTGCAGCAAGTGGGGATGGGGTTAGGGGAAGGTTTGATGCTTTTACTGCAGCAAGTGGGGATGGGGTAGGGGAAGTGTTGATGTTTTTACTGCAGCAAGTGGGGATGAGGTAGGGGGAAGAGTTGATGCTTTTACTGGAGCAAGTGGGGATAGGGTGGGGGAAGGGTAGTTGTTTTTACTGCAGCAAGTGGGGATAGGGTAGGGGTAGGGTTGATGTTTTGCTGGAGCAAGTGGGGATGGGGTAGTGGGAAGTATTGATGTTTTTACTGGAGCAAGTGGGGATGGGGGTAGGGGAAAGTGTTGATGTTTTAAATGGAGAAAGTGGGGATGGGGTAGGGGAAGGGTTGATGTTTTTACTGCAGCAAGTGGGGATGGGGGTAGGGTGAAGGGTTGATGTTTTTACTGGAGCAAGTGGGGATGGGGTAGGGGAAGGGTTGATGATTTGCTGGAGCAAGTGGGGATGGGGGTCGGGGAAGTGTTGATGTTTTTAATGGAGCAACCGGGAATGGGGGTAGGGGAAGGGTGGATATTTTTGCGGGAGCATGTGGGGATGGGGGTAGTGGGATGGGTTGATGATTTTACTGCAGCAAGTGGGGATGGGGTAGGGGTAGGGTTGATGTTTTGCTGGAGCAAGTGGGGATGGGGGTAGGGGGAAGGGTTGATGTTTTTGCTGGAGCATGTGAGAATGGGGGTAGGGGAAGGGTTGATGTTTTTACTGGAGCAAGTGGGGATGGGGTAGGGGAAGTGTTGATGTTTTTAGTGGAGCAAGTGGGGATGGGGTAGGGGAAGGGTTGATATTTTACTGGAGCAAGTGGGGATGGGGTAGGGGGAAGTGTTGATGTTTTTACTGGAGCAAGTGGGGAAGGGGGTAGGGGGAAGGGTTGATGTTTCACTGGAGCAAGTGGGGTTGGCGTAGGAGGAAGGATTGATGTTTTGCTGTAGCAAGTGGGGATGGGGTAGGGGAAGGGTTGATGTTTTTACTGGAGCAAGTGGGGATGGGGTAGGGGAAAGTGTTGATGCTTTTACTGCAGCAAGTGGGGATGGGGTAGGGGAAGGTTTGATGTTTTTACTGCAGCAAGTGGAGATGGGGTAGGGGGAAGTGTTGATGTTTTTACTGCAGCAAATGGGGATGAGGTAGGGGGAAGAGTTCATGCTTTTACTGGAGCAAGTGGGGATGGGGTGGGGGAAGGGTAGTTGTTTTTACTGCAGCAAGTGGGGATAGGGTAGGGGTAGGGTTGATGTTTTGCTGGAGCAAGTGGGGATGGGGTAGTGGGAAGTATTGATGTTTTTACTGGAGCAAGTGGGGATGGGGGTAGGGGAAAGTGTTGATGTTTTAAATGGAGCAAGTGGGGATGGGGTAGGGGAAGGGTTGATGTTTTTACTGCAGCAAGTGGGGATGGGGGTAGGGTGAAGGGTTGATGTTTTTACTGGAGCAAGTGGGGATGGGGTAGGGGAAGGTTTGATGATTTGCTGGAGCAAGTGGGGATGGGGGTAGGGGAAGTGTTGATGTTTTTAATGGAGCAACCGGGAATGGGGGTAGGGGAAGGGTGGATATTTTTGCGGGAGCATGTGGGGATGGGGGTAGGGGGAAGGGTTGATGATTTTACTGCAGCAAGTGGGGATGGGGTAGGGGTAGGGTTGATGTTTTGCTGGAGCAAGTGGGGATGGGGGTAGGGGGAAGGGTTGATGTTTTTGCTGGAGCATGTGAGAATGGGGGTAGGGGAAGGGTTGATGTTTTTACTGGAGCAAGTGGGGATGAGGTAGGGGAAGGGTTGATATTTTACTGGAGCAAGTGGGGATGGGGTAGGGGGAAGTGTTGATGTTTTTACTGGAGCAAGTGGGGAAGGGGGTAGGGGAAGGGTTGATGTTTCACTGGAGCAAGTGGGGTTGGCGTAGGAGGAAGGATTGATGTTTTGCTGGAGCAAGTGGGGATGGAGGTAGGGGGAAGTGTTGATGTGTTTACTGGAGCATGTGGGGATGGGGTAGGGGAAGGGTTGATGTTTTTACTGAAGCATGTGGGGATGGGGGTAGGGGAAGGGTTGATGTTTTTACTGGAGCAAGTGGGGATGGGGTAGGGGGAAGGGTTGATGTTTTTACTGGAGCAAGTGGGGATGGGGGTATGGGAAGGGTTGATGATTTTACTGGAGCAAATGGGGATGGGGTAGGGGGAAGGGTTGATGTTTTTACTGGAGCAAGTGGAGATGGGGTAGGGGGAAGGGTTGATGTTTTTATTGGAGCAAGTGGGGATGGGGTAGGGGAAGGGTTGATGTTTTTGCTGGAGCATGTGGGAATGGGGGTAGGGGAAGGGTTGATGTTTTTACTGGAGCAAGTGGGGATGGGGTAGGGGAAGTGTTGATGTTTTTAGTGGAGGAAGTGGGGATGGGGTAGGGGAAGGGTTGATATTTTACTGGAGCAAGTGGGGATGGGGTAGGGGAAGGGTTGATATTTTACTGGAGCAAGTGGGGATGGGGTAGGGGGAAGTGTTGATGTTTTTACTGGAGCTGGTGGGGAAGGGGGTAGGGGGAATGGTTGATGTTTCACTGGAGCAAGTGGGGATGGGGTAGGGGGAAGGGTTGATGTTTTTACTGGAGCAAGTGGGAATGAGGTAGGGGAAAGTGTTGATGTTTTTACTGCAGTAAGTGGGGATGGGGGTATGGGAAGGGTTGATGATTTTACTGGAGCAAATGGGGATGGGGTAGTGGGAAGGGTTGATGTTTTTACTGGAGCAAGTGGGGATGGGGTAGGGGGAAGGGTTGATGTTTTTACTGGAGCAAGTGGGGATGGGGTAGGGGGAAGGGTTGATGTTTTCGCTGGAGCAATTTGGGGTTGAGGGAGCGGAAATGTTAATGTGTTTACTGGAGCAAGTGAGGATGGGTTAGGGGGCAGTGTTGATGTATTTACTGGAGTAAGTGGGGATGGAGGTAGGGGGAAGTGTTGATGTTTTTACTGGAGCATGTGGGGATGGGGTAGGGGAAGGGTTGATGTTTTTACTGGAGCAAGTGGTGATGGGGGTAGGGGAAGGGTTGATGTTTTTGCTGGAGCAAGTGGGGATGGCGTAGGGGGAAGTGTTGATGTTTTTAGTGGAGCAAGTGGGGATAGGGTCGGGGAACGTTTGATGTTTTTGCTGGAGGAAATAGGGATGGGGTAGGGGGAAGTGTTGATGTTTTTACTGGCGTAAGTGGGGATGGGGGTAGGGGGAAGGGTTGATGATTTCACTGGAGGAATTTGGGGTTGGGGTAGTGGAAATGTTAATGTTTTTGCTGGAGCAAGTGGGGATAGGGTCGGGGAAGTTTTGATGTTTTTACTAGAGCATGTGGGGATGGGGTAGGGGAAGGGTTCATGTATTTACTGGAACAAGTGGAGATGGGGGAAGGGGAAGGGTCGATGTTTTTAGTGGAGCAAGTGGGGATGAGGTGGGGGAAGTTTTGATGCTTTTACTGCAGCAAGTGGTGATGGTGTAGGGGAAGGGTTAATCTTTTTACTGGGGCAAGTTTTGATTGGGGTAGGGGGAAAGGTTGATGTTTTTTCCTGGAGCAAGTGGGGATGGGGTAGGGGGAAGGGTTGATGTTTTCACTGGCGCAATTTGGGGTTGAGGGAGCGGAAATGTTAATGTTTTTACTGGAGCAAGTGGGGATGGGGTTAGGGGGAAGTGCTGATGTTTTTACTGGAGCAAGTGGGGATGGGGTTAGGGGGAAGTGTTGATGTTTTTACTGGAGCAAGCAGGGATGTGGTAGGGGAAGGGTTGATGTTTTTACTGGCGCAAGTGGGGATGGGGTAGGGGGAGGGTTTGATGTATTGCCTGGAGCAAGTGGGGATGGGGTCGAGGAAGTGT
The DNA here is from genome assembly GCF_030028105.1 of Mobula birostris. Lineage (NCBI taxonomy): Eukaryota > Metazoa > Chordata > Chondrichthyes > Myliobatiformes > Myliobatidae > Mobula > Mobula birostris. The sequence continues at coordinate 150,488 of NW_027278546.1, read as the reverse complement.
TGATGTTTTTACTGCAGCAAGTGGTGATGGGGTAGGGGGAAGGGTTGATGTTTTTACTAGAGCAAGTGGTGATGGGTTAGGGGTAAGGGTTGATGTTTTCACTGGAGCAAGTGGGGATGGGGTAGGGGGAAGGGTTAATGTTTTCACTGGAGCAATTTGGGGTTGAGGGAGCGGAAATGTTAATGTTTTTACTGGAGCATGTGAGGATGGGGTAGGGGAAGGGTTCATGTTTTTACTGGAGCAAGTGGGGATGGGGTAGGGGAAGGGTTGATGTTTTTACTGGAGCAAGTGGGGATGGCGTAGGGGGAAGTGTTGACGTTTTTAGTGGAACAAGTGGGGATAGGGTCGGGGAACGTTTGATGTTTTTTCTGGAGGAAATAGGGATGGGATAGGGGGAAGTGTTGATGTTTTTACTGGAGTAAGTGGGGATGGGGGTATGGGAAGGGTTGATGTTTTCACTGGAGCAATTTGGGGTTGGGGTAGCGGAAATGTCAATGTTTTTACTGGAGCAAGTGCGGATGGGGTAGAGGGAAGTGTTGATGATTTTACTGGAGCAAGTGGGGATGGCGTAGGGGGAGGGTTTGATGTATTTCCTGTAGCAAGTGGGGATGGGGTAAGGGGAAGGGCTGATGTTTTTACTGGAGCAAGTGGGGATGGCGTAGGGGGAAGTGTTGATGTTTTTAGTGGAGCAACTGGGGATAGGGTCCGGGAAGGTTTGATGTTTTTGCTGGAGGAAATGGGGATGGGGTAGAGGGAAGTGTTGATGTTTTTACTGGAGCAAGTGGGGATGGGGTAGGGGAAGTGTTGATGTTTTTACTGCAGCACGTGGGGATGGAGTAGGGGGAAGTGTTGGTGTTTTTCCTGGAGCAAGTGGGGATGGGGGTAGGGGGAAGTGTTGATGTTTTTAGTGGAGCAAGTGGGGATGAGGTAGGGGGAAGGGTTGATGTTTTTACTGGAGCAAGTGGGGATGGGTTAGGGGAAGGGTTGATGTTTTTGCTGGAGCAAGTGGGGATGGGGTACGCGTAGGCTTGATGTTTTTACGACAGCAAGTGGGGATGGGGTAGGGGAAAGGTTGATGTTTTTTCTGGAGCAAGTGGGGATGGGGTAGGGGGAAGTGTTGATGTTTTTAGTAAAGCAAGTGGGGATGGGGTACGGGAAGGTTTGATGTTTTTGCTGGAGCAAGTGGGGATGGGGTAGGGGAAGGGTTGATGTATTTCCTGGAAGAAGTTGGGATGGGGGTAGGGGAAGGGTTGATGTTTTTACTGGAGCAAGTGGGGATGAGGTAGGGGGAAGTGTTGATGCTTTTACTGGAGAAAGTGGGGATGGGTTTGGGGGAAGGGTAGATGTTTTTACTGCAGCAAGTGGGGATGGGGTAGGGGAAGTGTTGATGTTTTGCTGGAGCAAGTGGGAATGGGGTAGCGGAAGGGTTGATGTTTTTACTGCAGCAAGTGGGGATGGGGGTAGGGTGAAGTGTTGATGTTTTTACTGGAGCAAGTGGGGATGGAGGTATGGGAAGGGTTGATGTTTTTAATGGAGCAAGTGGGGATGGGGGTAGGGGGAAGTGTTGATGTTTTTACTGGAGCAAGTGGGGATGGGGTTGGGGGAAGTGTTGATGTTTTTACTGGAGCAAGTGGGGAAGGGGGTAGGGGGAAGGATTGATGTTTCACTGGAGCAAGTGGGGTTGGCGTAGGGGGAAGGGTTGATGTTTTGCTGGAGCAAGTGGGGATGGGGTAGGGGAAGGGTTGATGTTTTTACTGGAGCAAGTGGGGATGGGGGTAGGGGAATGGTTGATGTTTTTACTGGAGCAAGTGGGGATGAGGTGGGGGAAGTTTTGATGCTTTTACTGCAGCAAGTGGTGATGGTGTAGGGGAAGGGTTGATGTTTTTACTGGGGCAAGTTGTGATTGCGGTAGGGGGAAGGGTTGATGTTTTTTCCTGGAGCAAGTGGGGATGGGGTAGGGGGAAGGGTTGATGTTTTTACTGGAGCATGTGGGGATGGGGTAGGGGGAAGGGTTGATGTTTTCACTGGCGCAATTTGGGGTGGAGGGAGCGGAAATGTTAATGTTTTTACTGGAGCAAGTGGGGATGGGGTTAGGGGGAAGTGTTGATGTTTTTACTGGAGCAAGTGGGGATGGGGGTAGGGGAAGTTTTGATGCTTTTGCTGGAGCAAGTGGGGATGGGGTAGGGGAAGGGTTGATGTTTTCACTGGAGCAATTTGGGGTTGGGGTAGCGGAAATGTCAATGTTTTTACTGGAGCAAGTGCGGATGGGGTAGGGGGAAGTCTTGATGTTTTTACTGGAGCAAGCAGGGATGTGGTAGGGGAAGGGTTGATGTTTTTACTGGAGCAAGTGGGGATGGGGTGGGGGAAGGGTTGATGTTTTTACTGGAGCAAGTGGGGATGCGGGTAGGGGGCAGAGTTGATGATTATACTGGAGCAAGTGGGGATGGCGTAGGGGGAAGTGTTGATGTTTTTAGTGGAGCAACTGGGGATAGGGTCAGGGAAGGTTTAATGTTTTTGCGGGAGCAAGTGGGGATGGGGAAGGGGAAGGGTTCATGTATTTACTGGAACAAGTGGAGATGGGGGAAGGGGAAGGGTTGATGTTTTTACTGAGCAAGTGGGAATGGGGTAGGGGAAGGTTGATGTTTTTACTGCAGCAAGTGGGGATAGGGTAGGGGTAGGGTTGATGTTTTGCTGGAGCAAGTGGGCATGGGGGTAGGGGGAAGTGTTGATGTTTTTACTGGAGCAAGTGGGGATGGGGGTAGGGGAAAGTGTTGATGTTTTAAATGGAGCAAGTGGGGATGGGGTGGGGGAAGGGTTGATGATTATACTGCAGTAAGTGAGGATGGGGGTAGGGTGAAAGGTTGATGTTTTTACTGGAGGAAGTGGGAATGGGGTGGGGAAGGGTTGATGATTTGCTGGAGCAAGTGGGGATGGGGGTAGGGGAAGTGTTGATGTTTTTAATGGAGCAACTGGGGATGGGGGTAGGGGAAGGGTGGATATTTTTGCGGGAGCAAATGGGGATGGGGGTAGGGGGAAGGGTTGATGATTTTACTGGAGCAAGTGAGGATGGGGGTAGGGGAAGTGTTGATGTTTTTAATGGAGCAACTGGGGATGGGGGTAGGGGAAGGGTGGATATTTTTGCGGGAGCAAGTGGGGATGGGGATAGGGGGAAGGGTTGATGATTTTACTGCAGCAAGTGGGGATGGGGTAGGGGTAGGGTTGATGTTTTGCTGGAGCAAGTGGGGATGGGGGTAGGGGGAAGTGTTGATGTTTTTACTGGAGCAAGTGGGGATGGGGTAGGGGTAGGGTTGATGTTTTTACTGCAGCAAGTGGAGATGGGGTAGGGGGAAGTGTTGATGTTTGTAGTAGAGCAAGTGGGGATGGGGTACGGGAAGGTTTGATGTTTTTGCTGGAGCAAGTGGGGATGGGGTAGGGGAAGGGTTGATGTATTTAGTGGAGCAAGTGGGGATGGGGTAGGGGAAGGGTTGATATTTTACTGGAGCAAGTGGGGATGGGGTAGGGGGAAGTGTTGATGTTTTTACTGGAACATGTGGGGATGGGGTAGGGGAAGGGTTGATGTTTTTACTGGAGCAAGTGGGGATGGGGTAGGGGGAAGGGTTGATGTTTTTACTGGAGCAAGTGGGGATGAGGTAGGGGAAAGTGTTGATGTTTTTACTGCAGCAAGTGGGGATGGGGGTATGGGAAGGGTTGATGATTTGACTGGAGCAAATGGGGATGGGGTAGGGGGAAGGGTTGATGTTTTTACTGGAGCAAGTGGAGATGGGGTAGGGGGAAGGGTTGATGTTTTTACTGGAGCAAGTGGGGATGGGGTAGGGGAAGGGTTGATGTTTTTGGTGGAGCATGTGGGAATGGGGGTAGGGGAAGGGTTGATGTTTTTACTGGTGCAAGTGGGGATGGGGTAGGGGAAGTGTTGATGTTTTTAGTGGAGCAAGTGGGGATGGGGGTAGGGGAGGGTTGATATTTTACTGGAGCAAGTGGGGATGGGGTAGGGGGAAGTGTTGATGTTTTTACTGGAGCAAGTGGGGAAGGGGGTAGGGGGAAGGGTTGATGTTTCACTGGAGCAAGTGGGGTCGGCGTAGGAGGAAGGATTGATGTTTTGCTGGAGCAAGTGGGGATGGAGGTAGGGGGAAGTGTTGATGTTTTTACTGGAGCAAGTGGGGATGGGGTAGGGGAAGTGTTGATGTTTTTACTGCAGCACGTGGGGATGGAGTAGGGGGAAGTGTTGGTGTTTTTCCTGGAGCAAGTGGGGATGGGGGTAGGGGGAAGTGTTGATGTTTTTAGTGGAGCAAGTGGGGATGAGGTAGGGGGAAGGGTTGATGTTTTTACTGGAGCAAGTGGGGATGGGTTAGGGGAAGGGTTGATGTTTTTGCTGGAGCAAGTGGGGATGGGGTACGCGTAGGCTTGATGTTTTTACGACAGCAAGTGGGGATGGGGTAGGGGAAAGGTTGATGTTTTTTCTGGAGCAAGTGGGGATGGGGTAGGGGGAAGTGTTGATGTTTTTAGTAAAGCAAGTGGGGATGGGGTACGGGAAGGTTTGATGTTTTTGCTGGAGCAAGTGGGGATGGGGTAGGGGAAGGGTTGATGTATTTCCTGGAAGAAGTTGGGATGGGGGTAGGGGAAGGGTTGATGTTTTTACTGGAGCAAGTGGGGATGAGGTAGGGGGAAGTGTTGATGCTTTTACTGGAGAAAGTGGGGATGGGTTTGGGGGAAGGGTAGATGTTTTTACTGCAGCAAGTGGGGATGGGGTAGGGGAAGTGTTGATGTTTTGCTGGAGCAAGTGGGAATGGGGTAGCGGAAGGGTTGATGTTTTTACTGCAGCAAGTGGGGATGGGGGTAGGGTGAAGTGTTGATGTTTTTACTGGAGCAAGTGGGGATGGGGTTGGGGGAAGTGTTGATGTTTTTACTGGAGCAAGTGGGGAAGGGGGTAGGGGGAAGGATTGATGTTTCACTGGAGCAAGTGGGGTTGGCGTAGGGGGAAGGGTTGATGTTTTGCTGGAGCAAGTGGGGATGGGGTAGGGGAAGGGTTGATGTTTTTACTGGAGCAAGTGGGGATGGGGGTAGGGGAATGGTTGATGTTTTTACTGGAGCAAGTGGGGATGAGGTGGGGGAAGTTTTGATGCTTTTACTGCAGCAAGTGGTGATGGTGTAGGGGAAGGGTTGATGTTTTTACTGGGGCAAGTTGTGATTGCGGTAGGGGGAAGGGTTGATGTTTTTTCCTGGAGCAAGTGGGGATGGGGTAGGGAGAAGGGTTGATGTTTTTACTGGAGCATGTGGGGATGGGGTAGGGGGAAGGGTTGATGTTTTCACTGGCGCAATTTGGGGTGGAGGGAGCGGAAATGTTAATGTTTTTACTGGAGCAAGTGGGGATGGGGTTAGGGGGAAGTGTTGATGTTTTTACTGGAGCAAGTGGGGATGGGGGTAGGGGAAGTTTTGATGCTTTTGCTGGAGCAAGTGGGGATGGGGTAGGTGAAGGGTTGATGTTTTCACTGGAGCAATTTGGGGTTGGGGTAGCGGAAATGTCAATGTTTTTACTGGAGCAAGTGCGGATGGGGTAGGGGGAAGTCTTGATGTTTTTACTGGAGCAAGTGGGGATGCGGGTAGGGGGCAGAGTTGATGATTATACTGGAGCAAGTGGGGATGGCGTAGGGGGAAGTGTTGATGTTTTTAGTGGAGCAACTGGGGATAGGGTCAGGGAAGGTTTAATGTTTTTGCGGGAGCAAGTGGAGATGGGGGAAGGGGAAGGGTTGATGTTTTTACTGAGCAAGTGGGGATGGGGTAGGGGAAGGTTGATGTTTTTACTGCAGCAAGTGGGGATAGGGTAGGGGTAGGGTTGATGTTTTGCTGGAGCAAGTGGGCATGGGGGTAGGGGGAAGTGTTGATGTTTTTACTGGAGCAAGTGGGGATGGGGGTAGGGGAAAGTGTTGATGTTTTAAATGGAGCAAGTGGGGATGGGGTAGGGGAAGGGTTGATGATTATACTGCAGTAAGTGAGGATGGGGGTAGGGTGAAAGGTTGATGTTTTTACTGGAAGAAGTGGGAATGGGGTGGGGAAGGGTTGATGATTTGCTGGAGCAAGTGGGGATGGGGGTAGGGGAAGTGTTGATGTTTTTAATGGAGCAACTGGGGATGGGGGTAGGGGAAGGGTGGATATTTTTGCGGGAGCAAATGGGGATGGGGGTAGGGGGAAGGGTTGATGATTTTACTGGAGCAAGTGAGGATGGGGGTAGGGGAAGTGTTGATGTTTTTAATGGAGCAACTGGGGATGGGGGTAGGGGAAGGGTGGATATTTTTGCGGGAGCAAGTGGGGATGGGGATAGGGGGAAGGGTTGATGATTTTACTGCAGCAAGTGGGGATGGGGTAGGGGTAGGGTTGATGTTTTGCTGGAGCAAGTGGGGATGGGGGTAGGGGGAAGTGTTGATGTTTTTACTGGAGCAAGTGGGGATGGGGTAGGGGTAGGGTTGATGTTTTTACTGCAGCAAGTGGAGATGGGGTAGGGGGAAGTGTTGATGTTTGTAGTAGAGCAAGTGGGGATGGGGTACGGGAAGGTTTGATGTTTTTGCTGGAGCAAGTGGGGATGGGGTAGGGGAAGGGTTGATGTTTTTGCTGGAGCATGTGGGAATGGGGGTAGGGGAAGGGTTGATGTATTTAGTGGAGCAAGTGGGGATGGGGTAGGGGAAGGGTTGATATTTTACTGGAGCAAGTGGGGATGGGGTAGGGGGAAGTGTTGATGTTTTTACTGGAGCATGTGGGGATGGGGTAGGGGAAGGGTTGATGTTTTTACTGGAGCAAGTGGGGATGGGGTAGGGGGAAGGGTTGATGTTTTTACTGGAGCAAGTGGAGATGAGGTAGGGGAAAGTGTTGATGTTTTTACTGGAGCAAGTGGGGATGGGGTAGGGGAAGGGTTGATGTTTTTGCTGGAGCATGTGGGAATGGGGGTAGGGGAAGGGTTGATGTTTTTACTGGTGCAAGTGGGGATGGGGTAGGGGAAGTGTTGATGTTTTTAGTGGAGCAAGTGGGGATGGGGGTAGGGGAGGGTTGATATTTTACTGGAGCAAGTGGGGATGGGGTAGGGGGAAGTGTTGATGTTTTTACTGGAGCAAGTGGGGAAGGGGGTAGGGGGAAGGGTTGATGTTTCACTGGAGCAAGTGGGGTCGGCGTAGGAGGAAGGATTGATGTTTTGCTGGAGCAAGTGGGGATGGAGGTAGGGGGAAGTGTTGATGTTTTTACTGGAGCATGTCGGGATGGGGTAGGGGAAGGGTTGATGTTTTTACTGGAACAAGTGGGGATGGGGGTAGGGGAAGGGTTGATGTTTTTACTGGAGCAAGTGGGGATGGGGTAGGGGGAAGGGTTGATGTTTTTACTGCAGCAAGTCGGGATGGGGGTATGGGAAGGGTTGATGATTTTACTGGAGCAAATGGGGATGGGGTAGGGGGAAGGGTTGATGTTTTTACTGGAGCAAGTGGGGATGGGGTAGGGGGAAGGGTTGATGTTTTTACTGGAGCAAGTGGGGATGGGGTAGGGGGAAGGGTTGATGTTTTTACTGGAGCAATTTGGGGTTGAGGGAGCGGAAATGTTAATGTTTTTACTGGAGCAAGTGAGGATGGGTTAGGGAGAGGTGTTGATGTATTTACTGGAGCAAGTGGGGATGGGGGTAGGGGAAGTGTTGATGTTTTTACTGGAGCAAGTGGTGATGGGGGTAGGGGAAGGGTTGATGTTTTTGCTGGAGCAAGTGGGGATGGCGTAGGGGGAAGTGTTGATGTTTTTAGTGGAGCAAGTGGGGATAGGGGCGGGGAACGTTTGATGTTTTTGCTGGAGGAAATAGGGATGGGGTAGGGGGAAGTGTTGATGTTTTTACTGGAGTAAGTGGGGATGGGGGTAGGGGGAAGGGTTGATGATTTCACTGGAGCAATTTGGGGTTGGGGTAGTGGAAATGTTAATGTTTTTGCTGGAGCAAGTGGGGATAGCGTCGGGGAAGGTTTGATGTTTTTGCTGGAGGAAATGGGGATGGGGTAGCAGGAAGGGTTGATGTTTTTACTGGAGCAAGTGGGGATGGGGTAGGGGGAAGTGTTGATGTTTTTACTAGAGCATGTGGGGATGGGGTAGGGGAAGGGTTCATGTATTTACTGGAACATGTGGAGATGGGGGAAGGGGAAGGGTTGATGTTTTTAGTGGAGCAAGTGGGGATGGGGTAGGGGGAAGGGTTGATGGTTTCACTGGCGCAATTTGGGGTTGAGGGAGCGGAAATGTTAATGTTTTTACTGGAGCAAGTGGGGATGGGGGTAGGGGAAGGGTTGATGTTTTTACTGGAGCAAGTGGGGATGGGGTAGGGGGAAGGGTTGATGTTTTTACTGCAGCAAGTCGGGATGGGGGTATGGGAAGGGTTGATGATTTTACTGGAGCAAATGGGGATGGGGTAGGGGGAAGGGTTGATGTTTTTACTGGAGCAAGTGGGGATGGGGTAGGGGGAAGGGTTGATGTTTTTACTGGAGCAAGTGGGGATGGGGTAGGGGGAAGGGTTGATGTTTTTACTGGAGCAATTTGGGGTTGAGGGAGCGGAAATGTTAATGTTTTTACTGGAGCAAGTGAGGATGGGTTAGGGAGAGGTGTTGATGTATTTACTGGAGCAAGTGGGGATGGGGGTAGGGGAAGTGTTGATGTTTTTACTGGAGCAAGTGGTGATGGGGGTAGGGGAAGGGTTGATGTTTTTGCTGGAGCAAGTGGGGATGGCGTAGGGGGAAGTGTTGATGTTTTTAGTGGAGCAAGTGGGGATAGGGGCGGGGAACGTTTGATGTTTTTGCTGGAGGAAATAGGGATGGGGTAGGGGGAAGTGTTGATGTTTTTACTGGAGTAAGTGGGGATGGGGGTAGGGGGAAGGGTTGATGATTTCACTGGAGCAATTTGGGGTTGGGGTAGTGGAAATGTTAATGTTTTTGCTGGAGCAAGTGGGGATAGCGTCGGGGAAGGTTTGATGTTTTTGCTGGAGGAAATGGGGATGGGGTAGCGGGAAGGGTTGATGTTTTTACTGGAGCAAGTGGGGATGGGGTAGGGGGAAGTGTTGATGTTTTTACTAGAGCATGTGGGGATGGGGTAGGGGAAGGGTTCATGTATTTACTGGAACATGTGGAGATGGGGGAAGGGGAAGGGTTGATGTTTTTAGTGGAGCAAGTGGGGATGGGGTAGGGGGAAGGGTTGATGGTTTCACTGGCGCAATTTGGGGTTGAGGGAGCGGAAATGTTAATGTTTTTACTGGAGCAAGTGGGGATGGGGTTAGGGGGAAGTGTTGATGTTTTTACTGGAGCAAGTGGGGATGGGGTTAGGGGGAAGTGTTGATGTTTTTACTGGAGCAAGTGGGGATGCGGGTAGGGGGCAGGGTTGATTTTTTTGCGGGAGTAAGTGGGGATGGGGGTAGGGGAGGGTTGATATTTTACTGGAGCAAGTGGGGATGGGGTAGGGGGAAGTGTTGATGTTTTTACTGGAGCAAGTGGGGAAGGGGGTAGGGGGAAGGGTTGATGTTTCACTGGAGCAAGTGGGGTCGGCGTAGGAGGAAGGATTGATGTTTTGCTGGAGCAAGTGGGGATGGAGGTAGGGGGAAGTGTTGATGTTTTTACTGGAGCATGTCGGGATGGGGTAGGGGAAGGGTTGATGTTTTTACTGGAACAAGTGGGGATGGGGGTAGGGGAAGGGTTGATGTTTTTACTGGAGCAAGTGGGGATGGGGTAGGGGGAAGGGTTGATGTTTTTACTGCAGCAAGTCGGGATGGGGGTATGGGAAGGGTTGATGATTTTACTGGAGCAAATGGGGATGGGGTAGGGGGAAGGGTTGATGTTTTTACTGGAGCAAGTGGGGATGGGGTAGGGGGAAGGGTTGATGTTTTTACTGGAGCAAGTGGGGATGGGGTAGGGGGAAGGGTTGATGTTTTTACTGGAGCAATTTGGGGTTGAGGGAGCGGAAATGTTAATGTTTTTACTGGAGCAAGTGAGGATGGGTTAGGGAGAGGTGTTGATGTATTTACTGGAGCAAGTGGGGATGGGGGTAGGGGAAGTGTTGATGTTTTTACTGGAGCAAGTGGTGATGGGGGTAGGGGAAGGGTTGATGTTTTTGCTGGAGCAAGTGGGGATGGCGTAGGGGGAAGTGTTGATGTTTTTAGTGGAGCAAGTGGGGATAGGGGCGGGGAACGTTTGATGTTTTTGCTGGAGGAAATAGGGATGGGGTAGGGGGAAGTGTTGATGTTTTTACTGGAGTAAGTGGGGATGGGGGTAGGGGGAAGGGTTGATGATTTCACTGGAGCAATTTGGGGTTGGGGTAGTGGAAATGTTAATGTTTTTGCTGGAGCAAGTGGGGATAGCGTCGGGGAAGGTTTGATGTTTTTGCTGGAGGAAATGGGGATGGGGTAGCGGGAAGGGTTGATGTTTTTACTGGAGCAAGTGGGGATGGGGTAGGGGGAAGTGTTGATGTTTTTACTAGAGCATGTGGGGATGGGGTAGGGGAAGGGTTCATGTATTTACTGGAACATGTGGAGATGGGGGAAGGGGAAGGGTTGATGTTTTTAGTGGAGCAAGTGGGGATGGGGTAGGGGGAAGGGTTGATGGTTTCACTGGCGCAATTTGGGGTTGAGGGAGCGGAAATGTTAATGTTTTTACTGGAGCAAGTGGGGATGGGGGTAGGGGAAGGGTTGATGTTTTTACTGGAGCAAGTGGGGATGGGGTAGGGGGAAGGGTTGATGTTTTTACTGCAGCAAGTCGGGATGGGGGTATGGGAAGGGTTGATGATTTTACTGGAGCAAATGGGGATGGGGTAGGGGGAAGGGTTGATGTTTTTACTGGAGCAAGTGGGGATGGGGTAGGGGGAAGGGTTGATGTTTTTACTGGAGCAAGTGGGGATGGGGTAGGGGGAAGGGTTGATGTTTTTACTGGAGCAATTTGGGGTTGAGGGAGCGGAAATGTTAATGTTTTTACTGGAGCAAGTGAGGATGGGTTAGGGAGAGGTGTTGATGTATTTACTGGAGCAAGTGGGGATGGGGGTAGGGGAAGTGTTGATGTTTTTACTGGAGCAAGTGGTGATGGGGGTAGGGGAAGGGTTGATGTTTTTGCTGGAGCAAGTGGGGATGGCGTAGGGGGAAGTGTTGATGTTTTTAGTGGAGCAAGTGGGGATAGGGGCGGGGAACGTTTGATGTTTTTGCTGGAGGAAATAGGGATGGGGTAGGGGGAAGTGTTGATGTTTTTACTGGAGTAAGTGGGGATGGGGGTAGGGGGAAGGGTTGATGATTTCACTGGAGCAATTTGGGGTTGGGGTAGTGGAAATGTTAATGTTTTTGCTGGAGCAAGTGGGGATAGCGTCGGGGAAGGTTTGATGTTTTTGCTGGAGGAAATGGGGATGGGGTAGCGGGAAGGGTTGATGTTTTTACTGGAGCAAGTGGGGATGGGGTAGGGAGAAGTGTTGATGTTTTTACTAGAGCATGTGGGGATGGGGTAGGGGAAGGGTTCATGTATTTACTGGAACATGTGGAGATGGGGGAAGGGGAAGGGTTGATGTTTTTAGTGGAGCAAGTGGGGATGGGGTAGGGGGAAGGGTTGATGGTTTCACTGGCGCAATTTGGGGTTGAGGGAGCGGAAATGTTAATGTTTTTACTGGAGCAAGTGGGGATGGGGTTAGGGGGAAGTGTTGATGTTTTTACTGGAGCAAGTGGGGATGGGGTTAGGGGGAAGTGTTGATGTTTTTACTGGAGCAAGTGGGGATGCGGGTAGGGGGCAGGGTTGATTTTTTTGCGGGAGTAAGTGGGGATGGGGGTATGGGAAGGGTTGATGTTTTCACTGGAGCAATTTGGGGTTGGGGTAGCGGAAATGTCAATGTTTTTACTGGAGCAAGTGCGGATGGGGTAGGGGGAAGTCTTGATGTTTTTACTGGAGCAAGCAGGGATGTGGTAGGGGAAGGGTTGATGTTTTTACTGGCGCAAGTGGGGATGGGGTAGGGGGAGGGTTTGATGTATTGCCTGGAGCAAGTGGGGATGGGGTCGGGGAAGTGTTGATGTTTTTACTGCAGCATGTGGTGATGGGGTAGGGGGAAGGGTTGATGTTTTTACTGGAGCAAGTGGGGATAGGGTAGGGGGAAGGGTTAATGTTTATACTGGAGCAAGTGGGGATGCGGGTAGGGGGCAGGGTTGATGTTTTTGCGGGAGCAAGTGGGGATGAGGTAGGGGGAAGTGTTGATGCTTTTACTGGAGCAAATGGGGATGGGGTAGGGGGAAGGGTAGATATTTTTACTACAGCAAGTGGGGATGGGGTTGGGGGAAATGTCTGATGTTTTCACTGGAGCAATTTGGGGTTGGGGTAGCGGAAATGTTGATGTTTTTACTGGAGCAAGTGGGGATGCGGTAGTGGGAAGTGTTGCTGTTTTTACTGGAGGAAGTGGGGATGGGGTACGGGAAGGATTGATGTTTTTACTGGAGCAAGTGGGGATGGGGTAGGGGAAAGTGTTGATGCTTTTACTGCAGCAAGTGGGGATGGGGTAGGGGAAGGGTTGATGTTTTTACAGGAGCAAGTGGGGATGGGGTAGGGGAAAGTGTTGATGCTTTTACTGCAGCAAGTGGGGATGGGGTTAGGGGAAGGTTTGATGCTTTTACTGCAGCAAGTGGGGATGGGGTAGGGGAAGTGTTGATGTTTTTACTGCAGCAAGTGGGGATGAGGTAGGGGGAAGAGTTGATGCTTTTACTGGAGCAAGTGGGGATAGGGTGGGGGAAGGGTAGTTGTTTTTACTGCAGCAAGTGGGGATAGGGTAGGGGTAGGGTTGATGTTTTGCTGGAGCAAGTGGGGATGGGGTAGTGGGAAGTATTGATGTTTTTACTGGAGCAAGTGGGGATGGGGGTAGGGGAAAGTGTTGATGTTTTAAATGGAGAAAGTGGGGATGGGGTAGGGGAAGGGTTGATGTTTTTACTGCAGCAAGTGGGGATGGGGGTAGGGTGAAGGGTTGATGTTTTTACTGGAGCAAGTGGGGATGGGGTAGGGGAAGGGTAGATGTTTTTACTACAGCAAGTGGGGATGGGGTTGGGGGAAATGTCTGATGTTTTCACTGGAGCAATTTGGGGTTGGGGTAGCGGAAATGTTGATGTTTTTACTGGAGCAAGTGGGGATGCGGCAGTGGGAAGTGTTGCTGTTTTTACTGGAGGAAGTGGGGATCGGGTACGGGAAGGATTGATGTTTTTACTGGAGCAAGTGGGGATGGGGTAGGGGAAAGTGTTGATGCTTTTACTGCAGCAAGTGGGGATGGGGTAGGGGAAGGGTTGATGTTTTTAATGGAGCAACTGGGGATGGGGTAGGGGAAAGTGTTGATGCTTTTACTGCACCAAGTGGGGATGGGGTAGGGGAAGGGTTGATGTTTTTACTGGAGCAAGTGGGGTTGGTTAGGGGGAAGTGTTGATGTTTTTACTGCAGCAAGTGGGGATGACGTAGGGGGAAGAGTTGATGCTTTTACTGGAGCAAGTGGGGATGGGGTAGGGGTAAGGGTAGTTGTTTTTACTGCAGAAAGTGGGGATAGGGTAGGGGTAGGGTTGATGTTTTGCTGGAGCAAGTGGGGATCGGGTAGGGGAAGTATTGATGTTTTTACTGGAGCAAGTGGGGATGGGGTAGGGGGAAGTATTGATATTTTAAATGGAGCAAGTGGGGATGGGGGTAGGGTGAAGGGTTGATGTTTTTTTCTGGAGCAAGTGGGGATGGGGTAGGGGAAGGGTTGATGATTTGCTGGAGCAAGTGGGGATGGGGGTAGGGGAAGTGTTGATGTTTTTAATGGAGCAACTGGGGATGGGGGTAGGGGAAGGGTGGATATTTTTGCGGCAGCAAATGGGGATGGGGATAGGGGGAAGGGTTGATGATTTTACTGGAGCAAGTGAGGATGGGGGTAGGGGAAGTGTTGATGTTTTTAATGGAGCAACTGGGGATGGGGGTAGGGGAAGGGTGGATATTTTTGCGGGAGCAAGTGGGGATGGGGGTAGGGGGAAGTGTTGATGTTTTTACTGGGGCAAGTGGGGATGGGGTAGGGGTAGGGTTGATGTTTTTACTGGAGCAAGTGGAGATGGGGTAGGGGGAAGGGTTGATGTTTTTACTGCAGCAAATGGGGATGGCGTAGGGGAAGGGTTGATGTTTTTACTGGAGCAAGTGGGGATGGGGTAGGGGGAAGTGTTGATGTTTTTAGTAGAGCAGTGGGGATGGGGTACGGGAAGGTTTGATGTTTTTGCTGGAGCAAGTGGGGATGGGGTAGGGGAAGGGTTGATGTTTTTGCTGGAGTATGTGGGGATAGGGGTAGGGGAAGGGTTGATGTTTTTAGTGGAGCAAGTGGGGATGGGGTAGGGGATGGGTTGATGTTTTTACTGGAGCAAGTGGGGATGAGGTGGGGGAAGTTTTGATGCTTTTACTGCAGCAAGTGGTGATGGTGTGGGGGAAGGGTTGATGTTTTTACTGGGACAAGTTGTGATTGGGGTAGGGGGAAGTGTTGATGTTTTCACTGGAGCAATTTGGGGTTGGGGTAGCGGAAATGTCAATGTTTTTACTGGAGCAAGTGCGGATGGGGTAGGGGGAAGTCTTGATGTTTTTACTGGAGCAAGCAGGGATGTGGTAGGGGAAGGGTTGATGTTTTTACTGGCGCAAGTGGGGATGGGGTAGGGGGAGGGTTTGATGTATTGGCTGGAGCAAGTGGGGATGGGGTCGGGGAAGTGTTGATGTTTTTACTGCAGCATGTGGTGATGGGGTAGGGGGAAGGGTTGATGTTTTTACTGGAGCAAGTGGGGATAGGGTAGGGGGAAGGGTTAATGTTTATACTGGAGCAAGTGGGGATGCGGGTAGGGGGCAGGGTTGATGTTTTTGCGGGAGCAAGTGGGGATGAGGTAGGGGGAAGTGTTGATGCTTTTACTGGAGCAAATGCGGATGGGGTAGGGGGAAGGGTAGATGTTTTTACTACAGCAAGTGGGGATGGGGTTGGGGGAAAAGTCTGATGTTTTCACTGGAGCAATTTGGGGTTGGGGTAGCGGAAATGTTGATGTTTTTACTGGAGCAAGTGGGGATGCGGTAGTGGGAAGGGTTGATGTTTTTACTGCAGCAAATGGGGATGGCGTAGGGGAAGGGTTGATGTTTTTACTGGAGCAAGTGGGGATGGGGTAGGGGGAAATGTTGATGTTTTTAGTAGAGCAGTGGGGATGGGGTACGGGAAGGTTTGATGTTTTTGCTGGAGCAAGTGGGGATGGGGTAGGGGAAGGGTTGATGTTTTTGCTGGAGCATGTGGGGATGGGGGTAGGGGAAGGGTTGATGTTTTTACTGGAGCAAGTGGGGATGGGGTAGGGGGAAGTGTTGATGCTTTTACTGGAGGAAGTGGGGATGGGGTAGGCGAAGGGTTGATGTTTTTACTGGAGCAAGTGGAGCTGGGGTAGGGGAAAGGGTTGATGTTTTTACTGCAGCAAGTGGGGATGGGGTAGGGGAAGGGTTGATGTTTTTACTGCAGCAAGTGGGGATGGCGTAGGGGGAAGGGTTGATGTTTTACTGGAGCAAGTGGGGATGGGTTAGGGGAAGGGTTGATGTTTTTACTGGAGCAATTGGTTATGGGGTAGGGAAATGGTTGATGTTTTTGCTGGAGCAAGTGGGGTTGGGGTAGGAGAATGGTTGATGTTTTTGCTGGAGCAAGTGGGGTTGGGGTAGGGGGAAGTGTTGATGTATTCTCCGGAGCAAGTGGGGACGGGGTAGGGAGAAGTGTTGATGTTTTTACCGGAGCAACTGGGGATGGGGTAGCGGGCAGGGTTGATGTTTTTACTGGAGGAAGTGGGAATCGGGTAGGGGGAAGGGATGATGTTTTTACTGGAGCAAGTGGGGATGGGGTAGCGGGAAGGGTTGATGTTTTTCCTGGAGCAAGTGGGGATCGGGGAAGGGGAAGGGTTGATGTTTTTACTGGAGCTAGTCGGGATGGCGTAGGGGATGGTTTGATGTTTTTCATGGAGCAAGTGGGGATGGGCGTAGGGGAAGGGTGGATATTTTTGCGGGAGCAAGTGGGGATGGGGGTAGGGGGAAGGGTTGATGATTTTACTGCAGCAAGTGGGGATGGGGTAGGGGTAGGGTTGATGTTTTGCTGGAGCAAGTGGGGATGGGGGTAGGGGGAAGTGTTGATGTTTTTACTGGAGCAAGTGGGGATGGGGTAGGGGTAGGGTTGATGTTTTTACTGGAGCAAGTGGAGATGGGGTAGGGGGAAGGGTTGATGTTTTTACTGCAGCAAATGGGGATGGCGTAGGGGAAGGGTTGATGTTTTTACTGGAGCAAGTGGGGATAGGGTAGGGGGAAATGTTGATGTTTTTAGTAGAGCAGTGGGGATGGGGTACGGGAAGGTTTGATGTTTTTGCTGGAGCAAGTGGGGATGGGGGAAGGGGAAGGGTTGATGTTTTTACTGGAGCAAGTGGAGATGGGGTAGGGGAAGGGTTGATGTTTTTACTGGAGCAAGTGGGGATGGGGTAGGGGGAAGTGTTGATGCTTTTACTGGAGGAAGTGGGGATGGGGTAGGCGAAGGGTTGATGTTTTTACTGGAGCAAGTGGAGCTGGGGTAGGGGAAAGGGTTGATGTTTTTACTGCAGCAAGTGGGGATGGGGTAGGGGAAGGGTTGATGTTTTTACTGGAGGAAGTGGGGATGGGGTAGGCGAAGGGTTGATGTTTTTACTGGAGCAAGTGGAGCTGGGGTAGGGGAAAGGGTTGATGTTTTTACTGCAGCAAGTGGGGATGGGGTAGGGGAAGGGTTGATGTTTTTACTGGAGTAAGTGGGGATGGCGTAGGGGGAAGGGTTGATGTTTTACTGGAGCAAGTGGGGATGGGTTAGGGGAAGGGTTGATGTTTTTGCTGGAGCAAGTGGGGTTGGGGTAGGGGAAGTGTTGATGTATTCTACGGAGCAAGTGGGGACGGGGTAGGGAGAAGTGTTGATGTTTTTACCGGAGCAACTGGGGATGGGGTAGCGGGCAGGGTTGATGTTTTTACTGGAGGAAGTGGGAATCGGGTAGGGGGAAGGGTTGATATTTTTACTGGAGCAAGTGGGGATGGGGTAGCGGGAAGTGTGGATGTTTTTTCTGGAGCAAGTGGGAATAGGGTAGCCGGAAGGGTTGATGTTTTTACTGGAGCAAGTGGGGATGGGGGTAGGGGGAAGGGTTCATGTTTTAATGGAGCAAGTGGGGAAGGAGTATGGGGAAGGGTTGATGTTTTTCCTGGAGCAAGTGGGGATCGGGGAAGGGGAAGGGTTGATGTTTTTACTGGAGCTAGTCGGGATGGCGTAGGGGATGGTTTGATGTTTTTCGTGGAGCAAGTGGGGATGGGCGTAGGGGATGGGTTGATGTTTTTGCTGGAGGAAGTGGGGATGGGTTGGGGGGAAGGGTTGTTGTTTTTACTGGAGCAAGTGGGGATGGGGTAGGGGAAGGGTTGATGTTTTTACTGGAGCAAGTGGGGATGGGGAAGGGGTAGGGTTGATGTTTTGCTGGAGCAAGTGGGGATGGGGGTAGGGGGAAGTGTTGATGTTTTTACTGGAGCAAGTGGGGATGGGGTAGGGGTAGGGTTGATGTTTTTACTGGAGCAAGTGGAGATGGGGTAGGGGGAAGGGTTGATGTATTTGCTGGAGCAATTGGGGATCGGGTAGGGGAAAGGGTTGATGTTTCTACGGGAGCAAGTAGGGATGGGGGTAGGGGAAGGTTTGATGTTTTTACTGGATCAAGTGGAGATGGGGTAGGGGAAGGGTTGATGTTTTTACTGCAGTAAGTTGGGATGGGGTAGGGGAAGGGTTGATGTTTTTACTGGAGCAAGTGGGGATGGGTTAGTTGAAGGGTTGATGTATTTACTGGAGTAAGTGGGGATGGGGTAGGGGGACGTGATGATGTTTTTACTGGAGCAATTGGTTATGGGGTAGGGGAATGGTTGATGTTTTTGCTGGAGCAAGTGGGGTTGGGGTAGGGAGAAGTGTTGATGTATTCTCCGGAGCAAGTGGGGACGGGGTAGGGAGAAGTGTTGATGTTTTTACTGGAGCAACTGGGGATGGGGTAGCGGGAAGGGTTGATGTTTTTACTGGAGGAAGTGGAAATCGGGTAGGGAGAAGTGTTGATGTTTTTACTGGAGCAACTGGGGATGGGGTAGCGGGAAGGGTTGATGTTTTTACTGGAGGAAGTGGAAATCGGGTAGGGGGAAGGGTTGATGTTTTTACTGGAGCAAGTGGGGATGGGGTAGCGGGAAGGGTGGATGTTTTTTCTGGAGCAAGTGGGGATAGGGTAGCCGGAAGGGTTGATGTTTTTACTGGAGCAAGTGGGGATAGGGTAGGGGAATAGTTGATGTTTTTGCTGGAGCAAGTGGAGATTTGAGTCGGGGGAAGTGTTGATGTTTTTACTGGAGCAAGTGGGGATGGGGGTAGCGGGAAGGGTTGATGTTTTTACTGGAGCAAGTGGGGATGCGGGTAGGGGGAAGGGTTCATGTTTTGGTGGAGCAAGTGGGGATGGGGTATGGGGAAGGGTTGATGTTTTTGCTGGAGCAAGTGGGGATGGGGTAGGGGGAAGTGTTGATGCTTTTACTGGAGGAAGTGGGGATGGGGTAGGCGAAGGGTTGATGTTTTTACTGGAGCAAGTGGAGCTGGGGTAGGGGAAAGGGTTGATGTTTTTACTGCAGCAAGTGGGGATGGGGTAGGGGAAGGGTTGATGTTTTTACTGCAGCAAGTGGGGATGGCGTAGGGGGAAGGGTTGATGTTTTACTGGAGCAAGTGGGGATGGGTTAGGGGAAGGGTTGATGTTTTTACTGGAGCAATTGGTTATGGGGTAGGGAAATGGTTGATGTTTTTGCTGGAGCAAGTGGGGTTGGGGTAGGGGAATGGTTGATGTTTTTGCTGGAGCAAGTGGGGTTGGGGTAGGGGGAAGTGTTGATGTATTCTCCGGAGCAAGTGGGGACGGGGTAGGGAGAAGTGTTGATGTTTTTACCGGAGCAACTGGGGATGGGGTAGCGGGCAGGGTTGATGTTTTTACTGGAGGAAGTGGGAATCGGGTAGGGGGAAGGGATGATGTTTTTACTGGAGCAAGTGGGGATGGGGTAGCGGGAAGGGTTGATGTTTTTCCTGGAGCAAGTGGGGATCAGGGAAGGGGAAGGGTTGATGTTTTTACTGGAGCTAGTCGGGAAGGCGTAGGGGATGGTTTGATGTTTTTCATGGAGCAAGTGGGGATGGGCGTAGGGGATGGGTTGATGTTTTTGCTGGAGCAAGTGGGGATGGGTTGGGGGGAAGGGTTGTTGTTTTTACTGGAGCAAGTGGGGATGGGGTAGGGGAAGGGTTGATGTTTTACTGGAGCAAGTGGGGATGGGTTAGGGGGAAGTGTTGCTGTGTTTACTGGAGCAAGTGGGGTTTGATAGGGGGAAGGGTTGATGTTTTTACTGGAGCAAGTGGGGATGGGTTAGTTGAAGGGTTGATGTATTTACTGTAGCAAGTGGGGATGGGGAAGGGGAAGGTGTGATGTTTTTACTGGAGCAAGTTGGGATGGCGTAGGGGAAGTGTTGCTGTTTTTACTGGAACAAGTGAGGATGGGGGTAGGGGAAGGGTTGATGTTTTTACTGGAGCAAGTGGGGATGGGGTAGGGGAAGTGTTGATGTATTTGCTGGAGCAATTGGGGATGGGGTAGGGGAAAGGGTTGATGTTTTTACGGGAGCAAGTGAGGATGGGGGTAGGGGAAGTGTTGATGTTTTTAATGGAGCAACCGGGGATGGGGGTAGGGGAAGGGTGGATATTTTTGCGGGAGCAAGTGGGGATGGGGGTAGGGGGAAGGGTTGATGATTTTACTGCAGCAAGTGGGGATGGGGTAGGGGTAGGGTTGATGTTTTGCTGGAGCAAGTGGGGATGGGGGTAGGGGGAAGTGTTGATGTTTTTACTGGAGCAAGTGGGGATGGGGTAGGGGTAGGGTTGATGTTTTTACTGGAGCAAGTGGAGATGGGGTAGGGGGAAGGGTTGATGTTTTTACTGCAGCAAATGGGGATGGCGTAGGGGAAGGGTTGATGTTTTTACTGAGGCAAGTGGGGATAGGGTAGGGGGAAATGTTGATGTTTTTAGTAGAGCAGTGGGGATGGGGTACGGGAAGGTTTGATGTTTTTGCTGGAGCAAGTGGGGATGGGGGAAGGGGAAGGGTTGATGTTTTTACTGGAGCAAGTGGAGATGGGGTAGGGGAAGGGTTGATGTTTTTACTGGAGCAAGTGGGGATGGGGTAGGGGGAAGTGTTGATGCTTTTACTGGAGGAAGTGGGGATGGGGTAGGCGAAGGGTTGATGTTTTTACTGGAGCAAGTGGAGCTGGGGTAGGGGAAAGGGTTGATGTTTTTACTGCAGCAAGTGGGGATGGGGTAGGGGAAGGGTTGATGTTTTTACTGGAGGAAGTGGGGATGGGGTAGGCGAAGGGTTGATGTTTTTACTGGAGCAAGTGGAGCTGGGGTAGGGGAAAGGGTTGATGTTTTTACTGCAGCAAGTGGGGATGGGGTAGGGGAAGGGTTGATGTTTTTACTGGAGTAAGTGGGGATGGCGTAGGGGGAAGGGTTGATGTTTTACTGGAGCAAGTGGGGATGGGTTAGGGGAAGGGTTGATGTTTTTGCTGGAGCAAGTGGGGTTGGGGTAGGGGAAGTGTTGATGTATTCTCCGGAGCAAGTGGGGACGGGGTAGGGAGAAGTGTTGATGTTTTTACCGGAGCAACTGGGGATGGGGTAGCGGGCAGGGTTGATGTTTTTACTGGAGGAAGTGGGAATCGGGTAGGGGGAAGGGTTGATGTTTTTACTGGAGCAAGTGGGGATGGGGTAGCGGGAAGTGTGGATGTTTTTTCTGGAGCAAGTGGGAATAGGGTAGCCGGAAGGGTTGATGTTTTTACTGGAGCAAGTGGGGATGGGGGTAGGGGGAAGGGTTCATGTTTTAATGGAGCAAGTGGGGAAGGAGTATGGGGAAGGGTTGATGTTTTTCCTGGAGCAAGTGGGGATCGGGGAAGGGGAAGGGTTGATGTTTTTACTGGAGCTAGTCGGGATGGCGTAGGGGATGGTTTGATGTTTTTCATGGAGCAAGTGGGGATGGGCGTAGGGGATGGGTTGATGTTTTTGCTGGAGGAAGTGGGGATGGGTTGGGGGGAAGGGTTGTTGTTTTTACTGGAGCAAGTGGGGATGGGGTAGGGGAAGGGTTGATGTTTTTACTGGAGCAAGTGGGGATGGGGAAGGGGTAGGGTTGATGTTTTGCTGGAGCAAGTGGGGATGGGGGTAGGGGGAAGTGTTGATGTTTTTACTGGAGCAAGTGGGGATGGGGTAGGGGTAGGGTTGATGTTTTTACTGGAGCAAGTGGAGATGGGGTAGGGGGAAGGGTTGATGTATTTGCTGGAGCAATTGGGGATGGGGTAGGGGAAAGGGTTGATGTTTCTACGGGAGCAAGTAGGGATGGGGGTAGGGGAAGGGTTGATGTTTTTACTGCAGTAAGTTGGGATGGGGTAGGGGAAGGGTTGATGTTTTTACTGGAGCAAGTGGGGATGGGTTAGTTGAAGGGTTGATGTATTTACTGGAGTAAGTGGGGATGGGGTAGGGGGACGTGATGATGTTTTTACTGGAGCAATTGGTTATGGGGTAGGGGAATGGTTGATGTTTTTGCTGGAGCAAGTGGGGTTGGGGTAGGGAGAAGTGTTGATGTATTCTCCGGAGCAAGTGGGGACGGGGTAGGGAGAAGTGTTGATGTTTTTACTGGAGCAACTGGGGATGGGGTAGCGGGAAGGGTTGATGTTTTTACTGGAGGAAGTGGAAATCGGGTAGGGGGAAGGGTTGATGTTTTTACTGGAGCAAGTGGGGATGGGGTAGCGGGAAGGGTGGATGTTTTTTCTGGAGCAAGTGGGGATAGGGTAGCCGGAAGGGTTGATGTTTTTACTGGAGCAAGTGGGGATAGGGTAGGGGAATAGTTGATGTTTTTGCTGGAGCAAGTGGAGATTTGAGTCGGGGGAAGTGTTGATGTTTTTACTGGAGCAAGTGGGGATGGGGGTAGCGGGAAGGGTTGATGTTTTTACTGGAGCAAGTGGGGATGCGGGTAGGGGGAAGGGTTCATGTTTTGGTGGAGCAAGTGGGGATGGGGTAGGGGAAAGTTTGATGTTTTTGCTAGAGCAAGTGGGGATGGGAGTAGGGGGAAGCGTTCATGTTTTAATGGAGCAAGTGGGGATGGGGTATGGGGAAGGGTTGATGTTTTTCCTGGAGCAAGTGGGGATCGGGGAAGGGGAAGGGTTGATGTTTTTCCTGGAGCTAGTGGGGATCGGGGAAGGGGATGGGTTGATGTTTTTACTGGAGCTAGTTGGGATGGCGTAGGGGATGGTATGATGTTTTTCGTGGAGCAAGTGGGGATGGGCGTACAGGATGGTTTGATGTTTTTGCTGGAGCAAGTAGGGATGGGGGTAGGGGGAAGGGTTGTTGTTTTTACTGGAGCAAGTGGGGATGGGGTAGGGGGAAGTGTTGCTGTGTTTATTGGAGTAAGTGGGGTTTGGGTAGGGGGAAGGGTTGATGTTTTTATTTGAGCAAGTGGGGATGGGGTAGTGGAAGGGTTGATGTTTTTACTGGAGCAAGTGGGGTTTGGGTAGGGGGAAGGGTTGATGTTTTTACTTGAGCAAGTGGGGATGGGGTAGTGGAAGGGTTGATGTTTTTACTGGAGCCAGTTGGGATGGGGGTAGGGGGAATTGTTGATGTTTTTACTGGAGCAAGTGGGGATGAGGTAGGGGGAAGTGTTGATGCTTTTACTGGAGAAACTGGGGATGGGGTTAGGGGGAAGGGTTGATGTTTTTACTGGAGGAAGTGGAAATCGGGTAGGGGGAAGGGTTGATGTTTTTACTGGAGCAAGTGGGGATGGGGTAGGAGAAGTGCTGATGTTTTTAGTGGCGCAAATCGGGATAGGGTCGGGGAAGGTTTGATGTTTTTGCTGGAGGAAATGGGGATGGGGTAGGGGGAAGTGTTGATGCTTTTACTGGAGCAAATGGGGATGGGGTAGCGGGAAGGGTTGATGTTTTTACTGGAGGAAGTGGAAATCGGGTAGGGGGAAGGGTTGATGTTTTTACTGGAGCAAGTGGGGATGGGGTAGCGGGAAGGGTGGATGTTTTTTCTGGAGCAAGTGGGGATAGGGTAGCCGGAAGGGTTGATGTTTTTACTGGAGCAAGTGGGGATAGGGTAGGGGAATAGTTGATGTTTTTGCTGGAGCAAGTGGAGATTTGAGTCGGGGGAAGTGTTGATGTTTTTACTGGAGCAAGTGGGGATGGGGGGTAGCGGGAAGGGTTGATGTTTTTACTGGAGCAAGTGGGGATGCGGGTAGGGGGAAGGGTTCATGTTTTGGTGGAGCAAGTGGGGATGGGGTATGGGGAAGGGTTGATGTTTTTGCTGGAGCAAGTGGGGATGGGGTAGGGGAAAGTTTGATGTTTTTGCTAGAGCAAGTGGGATGGGAGTAGGGGGAAGCGTTCATGTTTTAATGGAGCAAGTGGGGATGGGGTATGGGGAAGGGTTGATGTTTTTCCTGGAGCAAGTGGGGATCGGGGAAGGGGAAGGGTTGATGTTTTTACTAGAGCTAGTTGGGATGGCGTAGGGGATGGTTTGATGTTTTTCGTGGAGCAAGTGGGGATGGGCGTACAGGATGGTTTGATGTTTTTTCTGGAGCAAGTAGGGATGGGGGTAGGGGGAAGGGTTGTTGTTTTTACTGGAGCAAGTGGGGATGGGGTAGGGGGAAGTGTTGCTGTGTTTACTGGAGTAAGTGGGGTTTGGGTAGGGGGAAGGGTTGATGTTTTTATTTGAGCAAGTGGGGATGGGGTAGTGGAAGGGTTGATGTTTTTACTGGAGCAAGTGGGGTTTGGGTAGGGGGAAGGGTTGATGTTTTTACTTGAGCAAGTGGGGATGGGGTAGGGGAAGGGTTGATGTTTTTACTGGAGCCAGTTGGGATGGGGGTAGGGGGAATTGTTGATGTTTTTACTGGAGCAAGTGGGGATGAAGTAGGGGGAAGTGTTGATGCTTTTACTGGAGAAACTGGGGATGGGGTTAGGGGGAAGGGTAGATGTTTTTACTGCAGCAAGTGGGGATGGGGTAGGAGAAGTGCTGATGTTTTTAGTGGCGCAAATCGGGATAGGGTCGGGGAAGGTTTGATGTTTTTGCTGGAGGAAATGGGGATGGGGTAGGGGGAAGTGTTGATGTTTTTACTGGAGCAAGTGGGGATGGGTTAGTTGAAGGGTTGATGTATTTACTGGAGCAAGTGGGGATGGGGTAGGGGGACGTGATGATGTTTTCACTGGAGCAATTGGTTATGGGGTAGGGGAATGGTTGATGTTTTTGCTGGAGCAAGTGGGGTTGGGGTAGGGGGACGTGTTGATGTATTCTCCGGAGCAAGTGGGGACGGGGTAGGGAGAAGTGTTGATGTTTTTACCGGAGCAACTGGGGATGGGGTAGCGGGAAGGGTTGATGTTTTTACTGGAGCAAGTGGGAATCGGGTAGGGGGAAGTGTTGATGTTTTTACTGGAGCAAGTGGGGATGGGGTAGCGGGAAGGGTGGATGTTTTTTCTGGAGCAAGTGGGGATAGGGTAGCCGGAAGGGTTGATGTTTTTACTGGAGCAAGTGGGGATGGGGGTAGGGGGAAGGGTTCATGTTTTAATGGAGCAAGTGGGGATGGGGTATGGGGAAGGGTTGATGTTTTTCCTGGAGCAAGTGGGGATCGGGGAAGTGGAAGGGTTGATGTTTTTACTGGAGCCAGTTGGGATGGGGGTAGGGGGAATTGTTGATGTTTTTACTGGAGCAAGTGGGGATAGGGTAGCGGGACGGGTTGATGTTTTTACTGGAGCAAGTGCGGATGGGTTAGGGGGAAGGGTTGATGTTTTTACTGGAGCAAGTGGGGATGGGGTAGGGGGAAGTGTTGCTGTGTTTCCTGGAGCAAGTGGGGTTTGATAGGGGGAAGGGTTGATGTTTTTACTTGAGCAAGTGGGGATGGGGTAGGGGAAGGGTTGATGTTTTTACTGGAGCAAGTGGGGATGGGTTAGTTGAAGGGTTGATGTATTTACTGTAGCAAGTGGGGATGGGGAAGGGGAAGGTGTGATGTTTTTACTGGAGCAAGTTGGGATGGCGTAGGGGAAGTGTTGCTGTTTTTACTGGAACAAGTGAGGATGGGGGTAGGGGAAGGGTTGATGTTTTTACTGGAGCAAGTGGGGATGGGGTAGGGGAAGTGTTGATGTATTTGCTGGAGCAATTGGGGATGGGGTAGGGGAAAGGGTTGATGTTTTTACGGGAGCAAGTAGGGATGGGGGTAGGGGAAGGTTTGATGTTTTTACTGGAGCAAGTGGGGATGGGGTAGGGGAAGGGTTGATGTTTTTACTGCAGTAAGTTGGGATGGGGTAGGGGAAGGGTTGATGTTTTTACTGGAGCAAGTGGGGATGGGTTAGTTGAAGGGTTGATGTATTTACTGGAGCAAGTGGGGATGGGGTAGGGGGACGTGATGATGTTTTTACTGGAGCAATTGGTTATGGGGTAGGGGAATGGTTGATGTTTTTGCTGGAGCAAGTGGGGTTGGGGTAGGGAGAAGTGTTGATGTATTCTCCGGAGCAAGTGGGGACGGGGTAGGGAGAAGTGTTGATGTTTTTACCGGAGCAACTGGGGATGGGGTAGCGGGAAGGGTTGATGTTTTTACTGGAGGAAGTGGGAATCGGGTAGGGAGAACGGTTGATGTTTTTACTGGAGCAAGTGGGGATGGGGTAGCGGGAAGGGTGGATGTTTTTTCTGGAGCAAGTGGGGATAGGGTAGCCCAAAGGGTTGATGTTTTTACTGGAGCAAGTGGGGATAGGGTAGGGGAATAGTTGATGTTTTTGCTGGAGCAAGTGGGGATGGGGGTAGCGGGAAGGGTTGATGTTTTTGCTGGAGCAAGTGGGGATGGGGTAGGGGAAAGTTTGATGTTTTTGCTGGAGCAAGTGGGGATGGGAGTAGGGGGAAGCGTTCATGTTTTAATGGAGCAAGTGGGGATGGGGTATGGGGAAGGGTTGATGTTTTTCCTGGAGTAAGTGGGGATCGGGGAAGGGGAAGGGTTGATGTTTTTACTGGAGCTAGTCGGGATGGCGTAGGGGATGGTTTGATGTTTTTCGTGGAGCAAGTGGGGATGGGCGTAGGGGAAGGGTTGATGTTTTTGCTGGAGCAAGTAGGGATGGGGGTAGGGGGAAGGGTTGTTGTTTTTACTGGAGCAAGTGGGGATGGGGTAGGGGGAAGTGTTGCTGTGTTTACTGGAGCAAGTGGGGTTTGGGTAGGGGGAAGGGTTGATGTTTTTACTTGAGCAAGTGGGGATGGGGTAGTGGAAGGGTTGATGTTTTTACTGGAGCAAGTGGGGTTTGGGTAGGGGGAAGGGTTGATGTTTTTACTTGAGCAAGTGGGGATGGGGTAGGGGAAGGGTTGATGTCTTTACTGGGGCAAGTGGGGATAGGGGTAGGGGGAAGGGTTCATGTTTTTCCTGCAGTAAGTGGGGATGGGGGTAGGCGGAAGGGTTGATGTTTTTACTTCAGCAAGTGGGGATGGGGTAGGGGAAAGCGTTGATGTTTTTATGGCAGCAAGTGGGGATGGGATAGGGGAAGGTTTGATGTTTTTGCTGGAGAACGTGGGGATGGGTTAGGGGAAGGGTTGATGTTTTTGCTGGAGCAAGTGGGGATGGGATAGGGGGAATGGTTGTTGTTTTTACTGGAGCAACTGGGGATGGGGTAGTGGAAGGTTTGATGTTTTTACTGGAGCAAGTGGGGATGGGGTAGCGGGAAGGGTTGATGTTTTTACTGGAGCAAGTGCGGATGGGTTAGGGTAAGGGTTGATGTTTTTACTGGAGCAAGTGGGGATGGGGTAGGGGGAAGTGTTGCTGTGTCTACTGGAGCAAGTGGGGGTGTGTAGGGGGTAGGGTTGATGTTTTTACTTGAGCAAGTGGGGATGGGGGTAGGGGGAAGGGTTGATGTTTTTCTTCAGCAAGTGGGGATGGGGGTAGGGGGAAGGGTTAATGTTTTTACTGGAGCAAGTGGGGATGGGAGTAGGGGGAAGTGTTGATGTTTTTACTGGAGCAAGTGGGAATGGGGTAGCGGGAAGGGTTGATGTTTTTACTGGAGCAAGTGGGGATGGGGGTAGGGGGAAGGGTTGATGTTTTTCTTCAGCAAGTGGGGATGGGGGTAGGGGGAAGGGTTAATGTTTTTACTGGAGCAAGTGGGGATGGGAGTAGGGGGAAGTGTTGATGTTTTTACTGGAGCAAGTGGGGATGGGGTAGCGGGAAGGGTTGATGTTTTTACTGGAGCAAGTGGGGATGGGGGTAGGGGGACCTGATGATGTTTGTACTGTAGCAAGTCGTTATGGGCTAGGAGAATGGTTGATGTTTTTGCTGTAGCAAGTGGGGATGGGGGTAGGGGGAAGGGTTGATGTTTTACTGGTGCAAGTGGGGATGGGGTAGGAGAGGGTTTGAAATATTTACTGGAGCAAGTGGGGATGGGGTAAGGGGAAGGGTTGATGTTTTTACTGGAGCAAGTGGGGATGGGGGTAGGGGAAGTGTTGATGTTTTTACTGGAGCAAGTGGGGATGGGGTAGGGGGACGTGATGATGTTTTTACTGGAGCAATAGGTTATGGGGTAGGGGAAGGGTTGATGTTTTTACTGGAGCAAGTGGGAATGGGGGTACGGGGAAGTGTTGATATTTTTACTGGAGCAAGTGGGGATGGGGTAGGGGGAAGGGTTGATGTTTTTACTGGAGCAAGTGGGGATGGGGTAGCGGGAAGGGTGGATGTTTTTTCTGGAGCAAGTGGGGATAGGGTAGCCGGAAGGGTTGATGTTTTTACTGGAGCAAGTGGGGATAGGGTAGGGGAATAGTTGATGTTTTTGCTGGAGCAAGTGGAGATTTGAGTCGGGGGAAGTGTTGATGTTTTTACTGGAGCAAGTGGGGATGGGGGTAGCGGGAAGGGTTGATGTTTTTACTGGAGCAAGTGGGGATGCGGGTAGGGGGAAGGGTTCATGTTTTGGTGGAGCAAGTGGGGATGGGGTATGGGGAAGGGTTGATGTTTTTGCTGGAGCAAGTGGGGATGGGGTAGGGGGAAGTGTTGATGCTTTTAATGGAGGAAGTGGGGATGGGGTAGGCGAAGGGTTGATGTTTTTACTGGAGCAAGTGGAGCTGGGGTAGGGGAAAGGGTTGATGTTTTTACTGCAGCAAGTGGGGATGGGGTAGGGGAAGGGTTGATGTTTTTACTGCAGCAAGTGGGGATGGCGTAGGGGGAAGGGTTGATGTTTTACTGGAGCAAGTGGGGATGGGTTAGGGGAAGGGTTGATGTTTTTACTGGAGCAATTGGTTATGGGGTAGGGAAATGGTTGATGTTTTTGCTGGAGCAAGTGGGGTTGGGGTAGGGGAATGGTTGATGTTTTTGCTGGAGCAAGTGGGGTTGGGGTAGGGGGAAGTGTTGATGTACTCTCCGGAGCAAGTGGGGACGGGGTAGGGAGAAGTGTTGATGTTTTTACCGGAGCAACTGGGGATGGGGTAGCGGGCAGGGTTGATGTTTTTACTGGAGGAAGTGGGAATCGGGTAGGGGGAAGGGATGATGTTTTTACTGGAGCAAGTGGGGATGGGGTAGCGGGAAGGGTTGATGTTTTTCCTGGAGCAAGTGGGGATCGGGGAAGGGGAAGGGTTGATGTTTTTACTGGAGCTAGTCGGGATGGCGTAGGGGATGGTTTGATGTTTTTCATGGAGCAAGTGGGGATGGGCGTAGGGGATGGGTTGATGTTTTTGCTGGAGCAAGTGGGGATGGGTTGGGGGGAAGGGTTGTTGTTTTTACTGGAGCAAGTGGGGATGGGGTAGGGGAAGGGTTGATGTTTTTACTGGAGCAAGTGGGGATGGGGTAGGGGGAAGTGTTGCTGTGTTTACTGGAGCAAGTGGGGTTTGATAGGGGGAAGGGTTGATGTTTTTACTGGAGCAAGTGGGGATGGGTTAGTTGAAGGGTTGATGTATTTACTGTAGCAAGTGGGGATGGGGAAGGGGAAGGTGTGATGTTTTTACTGGAGCAAGTTGGGATGGCGTAGGGGAAGTGTTGCTGTTTTTACTGGAACAAGTGAGGATGGGGGTAGGGGAAGGGTTGATGTTTTTACTGGAGCAAGTGGGGATGGGGTAGGGGAAGTGTTGATGTATTTGCTGGAGCAATTGGGGATGGGGTAGGGGAAAGGGTTGATGTTTTTACGGGAGCAAGTGAGGATGGGGGTAGGGGAAGTGTTGATGTTTTTAATGGAGCAACCGGGGATGGGGGTAGGGGAAGGGTGGATATTTTTGCGGGAGCAAGTGGGGATGGGGGTAGGGGGAAGGGTTGATGATTTTACTGCAGCAAGTGGGGATGGGGTAGGGGTAGGGTTGATGTTTTGCTGGAGCAAGTGGGGATGGGGGTAGGGGGAAGTGTTGATGTTTTTACTGGAGCAAGTGGGGATGGGGTAGGGGTAGGGTTGATGTTTTTACTGGAGCAAGTGGAGATGGGGTAGGGGGAAGGGTTGATGTTTTTACTGCAGCAAATGGGGATGGCGTAGGGGAAGGGTTGATGTTTTTACTGGAGCAAGTGGGGATAGGGTAGGGGGAAATGTTGATGTTTTTAGTAGAGCAGTGGGGATGGGGTACGGGAAGGTTTGATGTTTTTGCTGGAGCAAGTGGGGATGGGGGAAGGGGAAGGGTTGATGTTTTTACTGGAGCAAGTGGAGATGGGGTAGGGGAAGGGTTGATGTTTTTACTGGAGCAAGTGGGGATGGGGTAGGGGGAAGTGTTGATGCTTTTACTGGAGGAAGTGGGGATGGGGTAGGCGAAGGGTTGATGTTTTTACTGGAGCAAGTGGAGCTGGGGTAGGGGAAAGGGTTGATGTTTTTACTGCAGCAAGTGGGGATGGGGTAGGGGAAGGGTTGATGTTTTTACTGGAGGAAGTGGGGATGGGGTAGGCGAAGGGTTGATGTTTTTACTGGAGCAAGTGGAGCTGGGGTAGGGGAAAGGGTTGATGTTTTTACTGCAGCAAGTGGGGATGGGGTAGGGGAAGGGTTGATGTTTTTACTGGAGTAAGTGGGGATGGCGTAGGGGGAAGGGTTGATGTTTTACTGGAGCAAGTGGGGATTGGTTAGGGGAAGGGTTGATGTTTTTGCTGGAGCAAGTGGGGTTGGGGTAGGGGAAGTGTTGATGTATTCTCCGGAGCAAGTGGGGACGGGGTAGGGAGAAGTGTTGATGTTTTTACCGGAGCAACTGGGGATGGGGTAGCGGGCAGGGTTGATGTTTTTACTGGAGGAAGTGGGAATCGGGTAGGGGGAAGGGTTGATGTTTTTACTGGAGCAAGTGGGGATGGGGTAGCGGGAAGTGTGGATGTTTTTTCTGGAGCAAGTGGGAATAGGGTAGCAGGAAGTGTTGCTGTTTTTACTGGAACAAGTGAGGATGGGGGTAGGGGAAGGGTTGATGTTTTTACTGGAGCAAGTGGGGATGGGGTAGGGGAAGTGTTGATGTATTTGCTGGAGCAATTGGGGATGGGGTAGGGGAAAGGGTTGATGTTTTTACGGGAGCAAGTAGGGATGGGGGTAGGGGAAGGTTTGATGTTTTTACTGGAGCAAGTGGGGATGGGGTAGGGGAAGGGTTGATGTTTTACTGCAGTAAGTTGGGATGGGGTAGGGGAAGGGTTGATGTTTTTACTGGAGCAAGTGGGGATGGGTTAGTTGAAGGGTTGATGTATTTACTGGAGCAAGTGGGGATGGGGTAGGGGGACGTGATGATGTTTTCACTGGAGCAATTGGTTATGGGGTAGGGGAATGGTTGATGTTTTTGCTGGAGCAAGTGGGGTTGGGGTAGGGGGACGTGTTGATGTATTCTCCGGAGCAAGTGGGGACGGGGTAGGGAGAAGTGTTGATGTTTTTACCGGAGCAACTGGGGATGGGGTAGCGGGAAGGGTTGATGTTTTTACTGGAGCAAGTGGGAATCGGGTAGGGGGAAGTGTTGATGTTTTTACTGGAGCAAGTGGGGATGGGGTAGCGGGAAGGGTGGATGTTTTTTCTGGAGCAAGTGGGGATAGGGTAGCCGGAAGGGTTGATGTTTTTACTGGAGCAAGTGGGGATGGGGGTAGGGGGAAGGGTTCATGTTTTAATGGAGCAAGTGGGGATGGGGTATGGGGAAGGGTTGATGTTTTTCCTGGAGCAAGTGGGGATCGGGGAAGTGGAAGGGTTGATGTTTTTACTGGAGCCAGTTGGGATGGGGGTAGGGGGAATTGTTGATGTTTTTACTGGAGCAAGTGGGGATAGGGTAGCGGGACGGGTTGATGTTTTTACTGGAGCAAGTGCGGATGGGTTAGGGGGAAGGGTTGATGTTTTTACTGGAGCAAGTGGGGATGGGGTAGGGGGAAGTGTTGCTGTGTTTACTGGAGCAAGTGGGGTTTGATAGGGGGAAGGGTTGATGTTTTTACTTGAGCAAGTGGGGATGGGGTAGGGGAAGGGTTGATGTTTTACTGGAGCAAGTGGGGATGGGTTAGTTGAAGGGTTGATGTATTTACTGTAGCAAGTGGGGATGGGGAAGGGGAAGGTGTGATGTTTTTACTGGAGCAAGTTGGGATGGCGTAGGGGAAGTGTTGCTGTTTTTACTGGAACAAGTGAGGATGGGGGTAGGGGAAGGGTTGATGTTTTTACTGGAGCAAGTGGGGATGGGGTAGGGGAAGTGTTGATGTATTTGCTGGAGCAATTGGGGATGGGGTAGGGGAAAGGGTTGATGTTTTTACGGGAGCAAGTAGGGATGGGGGTAGGGGAAGGTTTGATGTTTTTACTGGAGCAAGTGGGGATGGGGTAGGGGAAGGGTTGATGTTTTTACTGCAGTAAGTTGGGATGGGGTAGGGGAAGGGTTGATGTTTTTACTGGAGCAAGTGGGGATGGGTTAGTTGAAGGGTTGATGTATTTACTGGAGCAAGTGGGGATGGGGTAGGGGGACGTGATGATGTTTTTACTGGAGCAATTGGTTATGGGGTAGGGGAATGGTTGATGTTTTTGCTGGAGCAAGTGGGGTTGGGGTAGGGAGAAGTGTTGATGTATTCTCCGGAGCAAGTGGGGACGGGGTAGGGAGAAGTGTTGATGTTTTTACCGGAGCAACTGGGGATGGGGTAGCGGGAAGGGTTGATGTTTTTACTGGAGGAAGTGGGAATCGGGTAGGGGGAAGGGTTGATGTTTTTACTGGAGCAAGTGGGGATGGGGTAGCGGGAAGGGTGGATGTTTTTTCTGGAGCAAGTGGGGATAGGGTAGCCCAAAGGGTTGATGTTTTTACTGGAGCAAGTGGGGATAGGGTAGGGGAATAGTTGATGTTTTTGCTGGAGCAAGTGGAGATTTGAGTCGGGGGAAGTGTTGATGTTTTTACTGGAGCAAGTGGGGATGGGGGTAGCGGGAAGGGTTGATGTTTTTGCTGGAGCAAGTGGGGATGGGGTAGGGGAAAGTTTGATGTTTTTGCTGGAGCAAGTGGGGATGGGAGTAGGGGAAGCGTTCATGTTTTAATGGAGCAAGTGGGGATGGGGTATAGGGGAAGGGTTGATGTTTTTCCTGGAGTAAGTGGGGATCGGGGAAGGGGAAGGGTTGATGTTTTTACTGGAGCTAGTCGGGATGGCGTAGGGGATGGTTTGATGTTTTTCGTGGAGCAAGTGGGGATGGGCGTAGGGGATGGGTTGATGTTTTTGCTGGAGCAAGTAGGGATGGGGGTAGGGGGAAGGGTTGTTGTTTTTACTGGAGCAAGTGGGGATGGGGTAGGGGAAGTGTTGCTGTGTTTACTGGAGCAAGTGGGGTTTGGGTAGGGGGAAGGGTTGATGTTTTTACTTGAGCAAGTGGGGATGGGGTAGTGGAAGGGTTGATGTTTTTACTGGAGCAAGTGGGGTTTGGGTAGGGGGAAGGGTTGATGTTTTTACTTGAGCAAGTGGGGATGGGGTAGGGGAAGGGTTGATGTCTTTACTGGGGCAAGTGGGGATAGGGGTAGGGGGAAGGGTTCATGTTTTTCCTGCAGTAAGTGGGGATGGGGGTAGGCGGAAGGGTTGATGTTTTTACTTCAGCAAGTGGGGATGGGGTAGGGGAAAGCGTTGATGTTTTTATGGCAGCAAGTGGGGATGGGGTAGGGGAAGGTTTGATGTTTTTGCTGGAGAACGTGGGGATGGGTTAGGGGAAGGGTTGATGTTTTTGCTGGAGCAAGTGGGGATGGGATAGGGGGAATGGTTGTTGTTTTTACTGGAGCAACTGGGGATGGGGTAGTGGAAGGTTTGATGTTTTTACTGGAGCAAGTGGGGATGGGGTAGCGGGAAGGGTTGATGTTTTTACTGGAGCAAGTGCGGATGGGTTAGGGTAAGGGTTGATGTTTTTACTGGAGCAAGTGGGGATGGGGTAGGGGGAAGTGTTGCTGTGTCTACTGGAGCAAGTGGGGGTGTGTAGGGGGTAGGGTTGATGTTTTTACTTGAGCAAGTGGGGATGGGGGTAGGGGGAAGGGTTGATGTTTTTCTTCAGCAAGTGGGGATGGGGGTAGGGGGAAGGGTTAATGTTTTTACTGGAGCAAGTGGGGATGGGAGTAGGGGGAAGTGTTGATGTTTTTACTGGAGCAAGTGGGGATGGGGTAGCGGGAAGGGTTGATGTTTTTACTGGAGCAAGTGGGGATGGGGGTAGGGGGAAGGGTTGATGTTTTTCTTCAGCAAGTGGGGATGGGGGTAGGGGGAAGGGTTAATGTTTTTACTGGAGCAAGTGGGGATGGGAGTAGGGGGAAGTGTTGATGTTTTTACTGGAGCAAGTGGGGATGGGGTAGCGGGAAGGGTTGATGTTTTTACTGGAGCAAGTGGGGATGGGGGTAGGGGGACCTGATGATGTTTGTACTGTAGCAAGTCGTTATGGGCTAGGAGAATGGTTGATGTTTTTGCTGTAGCAAGTGGGGATGGGGGTAGGGGGAAGGGTTGATGTTTTACTGGTGCAAGTGGGGATGGGGTAGGAGAGGGTTTGAAATATTTACTGGAGCAAGTGGGGATGGGGTAAGGGGAAGGGTTGATGTTTTACTGGAGCAAGTGGGGATGGGGGTAGGGGAAGTGTTGATGTTTTTACTGGAGCAAGTGGGGATGGGGTAGGGGGACGTGATGATGTTTTTACTGGAGCAATTGGTTATGGGGTAGGGGAAGGGTTGATGTTTTTACTGGAGCAAGTGGGAATGGGGGTACGGGGAAGTGTTGATATTTTTACTGGAGCAAGTGGGGATGGGGTAGGGGGAAGTGTTGATGTTTTTACTGCAGCAAGTGTGGAAGGGGTAGGGGAAGGGTTGATGTTTTTGCTGGAGCCAGTGGGGATGAGGTAGGGGAAAGTGTTGATGATTTTACTGGAGAAAGTGGGGATGGGGTTAGGGGAAGGGTAGATGTTTTTACTGCAGCTGGTGGGGATGGGGTAGGAGAAGTGCTGATGTTTTTAGTGGCGCAAATGGGGATAGGGTCGTGGAAGGTTTGATGTTTTTGCTGGAGGAAATGGGGATGGGGTAGGGGGAAGTGTTGATGTATTTACTGGAGCAAGTTGGGATGGGAGTAGGGGTAAGTGTTGATGTTTTTACTGGAGCAAGTGGGGATGGGGTAGGGGAAGGGTGATGTATTTACTGGAACAAGTGGGGATGGGCGTAGGAGGAAGCGTTGATGTTTTTACTGCAGCAAGTGGGGATGGGGTAGGGGAAGGTTTGATGTTTTTGCTGGAGCAATTGGGGATGGGTTAGGGGAATGGTTGTTGTTTTTACTGGAGCAATTGGGGATGGGGTAGGGGCAGGGTTGATGTTTTTACTGGAGCTAGTTGGGATGGGGGTAGGGGGAAGTGTTGATGTTTTTACTGGAGCAAGTGGGGATGCGGTAGGGGGACGTCATGATGTTTTTACTGGAGCAATTGGTTATGGGGTAGGGGAATGGATGATGTTTTTACTTGAGCAAGTGGGGATGGGGGTAGGGGGAAGTGTTGATGTTTTTACTGGAGCAAGTGGGGATGGGGTAGGGGGACGTGATGATGTTTTTACTGGAGCAATTGGTTATGGGGTAGGGGAATGGTTGATGTTTTCACTTGAGCAAGTGGGGATGGGGTAGCGGGAAGGGTTGATGTTTTTACTGGAGCAAGTGGGGATGGGGGTAGGGGGACCTGATGATGTTTGTACTGGAGCAAGTCGTTATGGGCTAAGAGAATGGTTGATGTTTTTGCTGTAGCAAGTGGGGATGGGGGTAGGGGGAAGGGTTGATGTTTTACTGGTGCAAGTGGGGATGGGGTAGGGGGAAGGGTTGATGTTTTTACTGGAGCAAGTGGGGATGGGGTAGGGGGACGTGATGATGTTTTTACTGGAGCAATTGTTTATGGGGTAGGGGAAGGGTTGATGTTTTTACTGGAGCAAGTGGGAATGGGGGTACGGGGAAGTGTTGATATTTTTACTGGAGCAAGTGGGGATGGGGTAGGGGGAAGTGTTGATGTTTTTACTGCAGCAAGTGTGGAAGGGGTAGGGGAAGGGTTGA
Source organism: Mobula birostris (assembly GCF_030028105.1). Lineage (NCBI taxonomy): Eukaryota > Metazoa > Chordata > Chondrichthyes > Myliobatiformes > Myliobatidae > Mobula > Mobula birostris. Next base: position 114,964 of record NW_027278546.1, on the reverse strand, counting down.
TGTTTTTGCTGGAGCCAGTGGGGATGAGGTACGGGGAAGTGTTGATGATTTTACTGGAGAGAGTGGGGATGGGGTTAGGGGGAAGGGTAGATGTTTTTACTGCAGCTGGTGGGGATGGGGTAGGAGAAGTGCTGATGTTTTTAGTGGCGCAAATGGGGATAGGGTCGGGGAAGGTTTGATGTTTTTGCTGGAGGAAATGGGGATGGGGTAGGGGAAGGGTGATGTATTTACTGGAACAAGTGGGGATGGGCGTAGGAGGAAGCGTTGATGTTTTTACTGCAGCAAGTGGGGATGGGGTAGGGGAAGGTTTGATGTTTTTGCTGGAGCAATTGGGGAAGGGTTAGGGGAATGGTTGTTGTTTTTACTGGAGCAAGTGGGGATGGGGTAGGGGCAGGGTTGATGTTTTTACTGGAGCGAGTTGGGATGGGGGTAGGGGGAAGTGTTGATGTTTTTACTGGAGCAAGTGGGGATGGGGTAGCGGGAAGTGTTGATGTTTTTACTGGAGCAAGTGGGGATGGGGTAGGGGGAAGGGTTGATGGTTTTATTGGAGCAAGTGGGGATGGGGTAGGGGGAAGTGTTGCTGTGTTTACTGGAGCAAGTGGGGGTGTGTACGGGGAAGGGTTGATGATTTTACTTGAGCAAGTGGGGATGGGGTAGCGGGAAGTGTTGATGTTTTTACTGGAGCAAGTGGGGATGGGGTAGGGGGAAGGGTTGATGGTTTTATTGGAGCAAGTGGGGATGGGGTAGGGGGAAGTGTTGCTGTGTTTACTGGAGCAAGAGGGGGTGTGTAGGGGGAAGGGTTGATGATTTTACTTGAGCAAATGGTGATGGGGTAGGGGGAAGTGTTGATGTATTTACTGGAGCAAGTTGGGATGGGAGTAGGGGGAAGTGTTGATGTTTTTACTGGAGCAAGTGGGGATGGGGTAGGGGAAGGGTGATGTATTTACTGGAACAAGTGGGGATGAGGTAGGGAGGACGTGATGATGTTTTTACTGGAGCAAGTCATTATGGGGTAGGGGAATGGTTGATGTTTTTGCTGGAGCAAGTGGGGATGGGGGTAGGGGGAAGGGTTGATGTTTTACTGGTGCAAGTGGGGATGGGTTAGGGGAGGGGTTGATATATTTACTGTAGAAATTGGGGGTTGGGGCAGGGGGAAGTGTTGATGTATTCTCCGGAGCAAATGGAGATGGGGTAGGGAGAAGTGTTGATGTTTTTACCGGAGCAACTGGGGATGGGGTAGGGGGAAGGGTTGATGTTTTTACTGGAGCATGTGGGGATCGGGTAGTTGGAAGGGTTGATGGTTTTACTGGAGCAAGTGGGGATGGGGTAGGGGAAGGGTTGATGTTTTTGCTGGAGCAAGTGGACATGGGAATAGGGGGAAGTGTTGATGTTTTTACTGGAGCAAGTGGGGAAGGTGTGGGGGAAGGGTTTATGTTTTGCTGGAGCAAGTGGGGATGGGGTTCGGAAAAGGGATGATGTTTTTACTGGAGTAAGTGGGAATGGGGGTAGGAGAAGGGTTGATGTTTTTGCGGGAGCAAGTTGGGATGGGTAGGGGAAGGGTTGATGTTTTTTCCTGGAGCAAGTGGGGATGGGGGTAGAGGGAAGGGTTGATGTTTTTACTGGAGCAAGTGGGGATGGGTTAGGGGAGGGGTTGATATATTTACTGGAGCAATTGGGGGTTGGGGTAGGGGGAAGTGTTGATGTATTCTCCGGAGCAAGTGGGGATGGGGTAGACAGAAGTTTTGATGTTTTTACCGGAGCAACTGGGGATGGGGTAGGGGGAAGGGTTGATGTTTTTACTGGAGCAAGTGGGGATGGGGTAGGGTAAGGGTTGATGTTTTTGCTGGAGCAAGTGGAGATGGGGTTAGGGGGAAGTGTTGATGTTTTTACTGGAGCAATTTGAGTTGGGGTAGGGAAAGGGTTGATGTATTTACTGGAAGAAGTGGAGATGGGGGACGGGAAGTGTTGATGTTTTTACTGGAGCACGTGGGGATGAGGTAGGGGGAAGGGTTGATGTTTTTACTGAGCAAGTGGGGATGAGGTAGGGGGAAGGGTTGATGTTTTTACTGAGCAAGTGGGGATGGGGTAGGGGGAAGGGTTGATGTTTTTACTGAGCAAGTGTGGAAGGGGTAGGGGAAGGGTTGATGTTTTTGCTGGAGCCAGTGGGGATGAGGTACGGGGAAGTGTTGATGATTTTACTGGAGAGAGTGGGGATGGGGTTAGGGGGAAGGGTAGTTGTTTTTACTGCAGCTGGTGGGGATGGGGTAGGAGAAGTGCTGATGTTTTTAGTGGCGCAAATGGGGATAGGGTCGGGGAAGGTTTGATGTTTTTGCTGGAGGAAATGGGGATGGGGTAGGGGGAAGTGTTGATGTATTTACTGGAGCAAGTTGGGATGGGGTAGGGGAAGGGTGATGTATTTACTGGAACAAGTGGGGATGGGCGTAGGAGGAAGCGTTGATGTTTTTACTGCAGCAAGTGGGGATGGGGTAGGGGGAAGGGTTGATGTTTTTACTGAGCAAGTGGGGATGAGGTAGGGGGAAGGGTTGATGTTTTTACTGAGCAAGTGGGGATGGGGTAGGGGGAAGGGTTGATGTTTTTACTGAGCAAGTGTGGAAGGGGTAGGGGAAGGGTTGATGTTTTTGCTGGAGCCAGTGGGGATGAGGTACGGGGAAGTGTTGATGATTTTACTGGAGAGAGTGGGGATGGGGTTAGGGGGAAGGGTAGATGTTTTTACTGCAGCTGGTGGGGATGGGGTAGGAGAAGTGCTGATGTTTTTAGTGGCGCAAATGGGGATAGGGTCGGGGAAGGTTTGATGTTTTTGCTGGAGGAAATGGGGATGGGGTAGGGGGAAGTGTTGATGTATTTACTGGAGCAAGTTGGGATGGGGTAGGGGAAGGGTGATGTATTTACTGGAACAAGTGGGGATGGGCGTAGGAGGAAGCGTTGATGTTTTTACTGCAGCAAGTGGGGATGGGGTAGGGGAAGGTTTGATGTTTTTGCTGGAGCAATTGGGGATGGGTTAGGGGAATGGTTGTTGTTTTTACTGGAGCAATTGGGGATGGGGTAGGGGCAGGGTTGATGTTTTTACTGGAGCGAGTTGGGATGGGGGTAGGGGGAAGTGTTGATGTTTTTACTGGAGCAAGTGGGGATGGGGTAGGGGGACGTCATGATGTTTTTACTGGAGCAATTGGTTATGGGGTAGGGGAATGGTTGATGTTTTTACTTGAGCAAGTGGGGATGGGGGTAGGGGGAAGTGTTGATGTTTTTACTGGAGCAAGTGGGGATGGGGTAGGGGGACGTGATGATGTTTTTACTGGAGCAATTGGTTATGGGGTAGGGGAATGGTTGGTGTTTTCACTTGAGCAAGTGGGGATGGGGTAGCGGGAAGGGTTGATGTTTTTACTGGAGCAAGTGGGGATGGGGGTAGGGGGACCTGATGATGTTTGTACTGGAGCAAGTCGTTATGGGCTAAGAGAATGGTTGATGTTTTTGCTGTAGCAAGTGGGGATGGGGGTAGGGGGAAGGGTTGATGTTTTACTGGTGCAAGTGGGGATGGGGTAGGGGAGGGGTTGAAATATTTACTGGAGCAAGTGGGGATGGGGTAGGGGGAAGGGTTGATGTTTTTACTGGAGCAAGTGGGGATGGGGTAGGGGGACGTGATGATGTTTTTACTGGAGCAATTGGTTATGGGGTAGGGGAAGGGTTGATGTTTTTACTGGAGCAAGTGGGAATGGGGGTACGGGGAAGTGTTGATATTTTTACTGGAGCAAGTGGGGATGGGGTAGGGGGAAGTGTTGATGTTTTTACTGCAGCAAGTGTGGAAGGGGTAGGGGAAGGGTTGATGTTTTTGCTGGAGCCAGTGGGGATGAGGTACGGGGAAGTGTTGATGATTTTACTGGAGAGAGTGGGGATGGGGTTAGGGGGAAGGGTAGATGCTTTTACTGCAGCTGGTGGGGATGGGGTAGGAGAAGTGCTGATGTTTTTAGTGGCGCAAATGGGGATAGGGTCGGGGAAGGTTTGATGTTTTTGCTGGAGGAAATGGGGATGGGGTAGGGGAAGGGTGATGTATTTACTGGAACAAGTGGGGATGGGCGTAGGAGGAAGCGTTGATGTTTTTACTGCAGCAAGTGGGGATGGGGTAGAGGAAGGTTTGATGTTTTTGCTGGAGCAATTGGGGAAGGGTTAGGGGAATGGTTGTTGTTTTTACTGGAGCAAGTGGGGATGGGGTAGGGGCAGGGTTGATGTTTTTACTGGAGCGAGTTGGGATGGGGGTAGGGGGAATTGTTGATGTTTTTACTGGAGCAAGTGGGGATGGGGTAGCGGGAAGTGTTGATGTTTTTACTGGAGCAAGTGGGGATGGGGTAGGGGGAAGGGTTGATGGTTTTATTGGAGCAAGTGGGGATGGGGTAGGGGGAAGTGTTGCTGTGTTTACTGGAGCAAGTGGGGGTGTGTAGGGGGAAGGGTTGATGATTTTACTTGAGCAAATGGTGATGGGGTAGGGGGAAGTGTTGATGTATTTACTGGAGCAAGTTGGGATGGGAGTAGGGGGAAGTGTTGATGTTTTTACTGGAGCAAGTGGGGATGGGGTAGGGGAAGGGTGATGTATTTACTGGAACAAGTGGGGATGAGGTAGGGAGGACGTGATGATGTTTTTACTGGAGCAAGTCATTATGGGGTAGGGGAATGGTTGATGTTTTTGCTGGAGCAAGTGGGGATGGGGGTAGGGGGAAGGGTTGATGTTTTACTGGTGCAAGTGGGGATGGGTTAGGGGAGGGGTTGATATATTTACTGTAGAAATTGGGGGTTGGGGCAGGGGGAAGTGTTGATGTATTCTCCGGAGCAAATGGAGATGGGGTAGGGAGAAGTGTTGATGTTTTTACCGGAGCAACTGGGGATGGGGTAGGGGGAAGGGTTGATGTTTTTACTGGTGCATGTGGGGATCGGGTAGTTGGAAGGGTTGATGGTTTTACTGGAGCAAGTGGGGATGGGGTAGGGGAAGGGTTGATGTTTTTGCTGGAGCAAGTGGACATGGGAATAGGGGGAAGTGTTGATGTTTTTACTGGAGCAAGTGGGGAAGGTGTGGGGGAAGGGTTTATGTTTTGCTGGAGGAAGTGGGGATGGGGTTCGGAAAAGGGATGATGTTTTTACTGGAGTAAGTGGGAATGGGGGTAGGAGAAGGGTTGATGTTTTTGCGGGAGCAAGTTGGGATGGGTAGGGGAAGGGTTGATGTTTTTTCCTGGAGCAAGTGGGGATGGGGGTAGAGGGAAGGGTTGATGTTTTTACTGGAGCAAGTGGGGATGGGTTAGGGGAGGGGTTGATATATTTACTGGAGCAATTGGGGGTTGGGGTAGGGGGAAGTGTTGATGTATTCTCCGGAGCAAGTGGGGATGGGGTAGACAGAAGTTTTGATGTTTTTACCGGAGCAACTGGGGATGGGGTAGGGGGAAGGGTTGATGTTTTTACTGGAGCAAGTGGGGATGGGGTAGGGTAAGGGTTGATGTTTTTGCTGGAGCAAGTGGAGATGGGAGTAGGGGGAAGTGTTGATGTTTTTACTGGAGCAATTTGAGTTGGGGTAGGGAAAGGGTTGATGTATTTACTGGAAGAAGTGGAGATGGGGGACGGGAAGTGTTGATGTTTTTACTGGAGCACGTGGGGATGAGGTAGGGGGAAGGGTTGATGTTTTTACTGAGCAAGTGGGGATGAGGTAGGGGGAAGGGTTGATGTTTTTACTGAGCAAGTGGGGATGGGGTAGGGGGAAGGGTAGTTGTTTTTACTGCAGCAAATGGGGATGGGGTAGGGGAAGGGTTGATGTTTTTACTGCAGCAAATGGGGATGGGGTAGGGGAAGGATTGATGTTTTTACTGGAGCAAATGGGGATGGGGTAGGGGAAGGGTTGATGTTTTTACTGGAGCAAGTGGGGATGGGGTAGGGGGAGGTGTTGATGTTTTTAGTAGAGCATGTGGGGATGGGGTAGGGGAAGGTTTGATGTTTTTGCTGGAGCAAGTGGGGATGGGGTAGGGGGAGGTGTTGATGTTTTTACTGGAGCAAGTGGGGATGGGGGTAGGGGAAGGGTTGATGTTTTTACTGGAAGAAGTGGGGATGGGGTAGGGGAAGGGTGGATGTTTTTACTGGAGCAAGTGGGGATGGGGTAGCGGGAAGGGTTGATGTTTTTACTGGAGCAAGTGGGGATGGGGTAGGGGGAAGGGTTGATGGTTTTACTGGAGCAAGTGGGGATTGGGTAGGGGGAAGTGTTGCTGTGTTTACTGGAGCAAGTGGGGGTGTGTAGGGGGAAGGGTTGATGATTTTACTTGAGCAAGTGGTGATGGGGTAGGGGGAAGGGTTGATGTTTTTACTTCAGCAAGTGGGGATGGGATAGGGGGAAGGGTTGATGTTTTTACTGGAGCAAGTGGGGATGGGGTAGGGGGACCTGATGATGTTTTTACTGGAGCAAGTCGTTATGGGCTAGGGGAATGGTTGATGTTTTTGCTGGAGCAAGTGGGGATGGGGGTAGGGGGAAGGGTTGATGTTTTACTGGTGCAAGTGGGGATGGGGTAGGGGAGGGGTTGATATATTTACTGGAGCAATTGGGGTTTGGGGTAGGGGGAGGTGTTGATGTATTCTCCGCAGCAAGTGGGGATGGGGTAGGGGAGGGTTAATGTTTTTACTGCAGCAAGTTGGGATGGGGTAGGGGAATGGTTGATGTTTTTACTGGAGCAAGTGGGAATGGGGTTAGGAGGAAGGGTTGATGTTTTACTGGAGCAAGTAGGGATGGGGTAGGGGAAGGGTTGATGTTTTTACTGGAGCAAGTGGGGATGGAGTAGGGGAAGGGTTGATGTTTTTTACTGGAGCAAGTGGGGATGGGGTAGGGGGAAGGGTTGATGTTTTTACTGGAGCAAGTGAGGATGGGGTAGGGGGAACGGTTGCTGTTTTTACTGGAGCAAGTGGGGATGGGGTAGGGGAAGGGTTGATGTTTTTACTGGAGAAAGTGGGGATGGGATTAGGGGGAAGGGTAGATGTTTTTACTGCAGCAGGTGGGGATAGGGTAGGAGAAGTGCTGATGCTTTTAGTGGCGCAAATGGGGATAGGGTCGGGGAAGGGTTGATGTTTTTACTGGAGCAAGTGGGGATGGTGTAGGGGAGGGGTGGATGTTTTTGCTGGAGCAAGTGGGGATGGGAGTAGGGGGAAGTGTTGATGTTTTTACTGGAGCAAGAGGGGATGGGGTAGAGGGAAGGGTTGATGTTTTTACTGGAGCAAGTGGGGATGGGGTAGGGGGAAGTGTTGCTGTGTTTACTGGAGTAAGTGGGGTTTGGGTAGGGGGAAGGGTTGATGTTTTTACTTCAGCAAGTGGGGATGGGGTAGGGGAAAGCGTTGATGTTTTTATGGCAGCAAGTGGGGATGAGGTAGGGGAAGGTTTGATGTTTTTGCGGGAGTAAGTGGGGATGGGTTAGGAGGAAGTGTTGATGTTTTTACTGGAGCAAGTGGGGATGGGGTAGCGGGAAGGGTTGATGTTTTTACTGGACCAAGTGGGGATGGGGTGGGGGAAGTGATGAAGTTTTTACTGGAGTAAGTGGGGATGGGGTAGGGGGAAGTGTTGCTGTGTTTACTGGAGCAAGTAGGGGTGTGTAGGGGGAAGGTTTGATGTTTTTACTTGAGCAAATGGGGATGGGGTAGGGGAAGCGTTGATGTTTTTACTGGAGCAAGTGGGGATGGGGTAGGGGTAGGGTTGATGTTTTTTACTGGAGCAAGTGGGGATGGGGTAGGGGGAAGGGTTGATGTTTTTACTGGAGCAAGTGAGGATGGGGTAGGGGAAAGCGTTGATGTTTTTACGGCAGCAAGTGCGGATGGGGTAGGGGAAGGGTTGATGTTTTTACTGGAGGAAGTGGGGATGGAGTAGGGGGAAGGGTTGATGTTTTACTGGAGCAAGTGGGGATGGGGTAGGGGGAAGTGTTGATGTTTTTACTGGAGCAAGTGGGGATGGGGTAGGGGGACGTGATGATGTTTTTACTGGAGCAATTGGTTATGGGGTAGGGGAATGGTTGATGTTTTTGCTGGAGCAAGTGGGGTTGGGGAACGGAGAAGTGTTGATGTATTCTCCGGAGCAAGTGGGGACGGGGTAGGGAGAAGCGTTGCTGTTTTTACCGGAGCAACTGGGGATGGGGTAGCGGGAAGGGTTGATGTTTTTACTGGATGAAGTGGGAATCGGGTAGGGGGAAGGGTTGATGTTTTTACTGGAGCAAGTGGGGATGGGGTAGCGGGAAGGGTGGATGTTTTTACTGGAGCAAGTGGGGATAGGGTGGCGGGAAGGGTTGATGTTTTTACTGGAGCAAGTGGGGATAGGGTAGGGGAATAGTTGATGATTTTGCTGGAACAAGTGGAGATTTGAGTAGGGGGAAGTGTTGATGTTTTTACCGGAGCAACTGGGGATGGGGTAGTGGGAAGGGTTGTTGTTTTTACTGGAGCAAGTTGGGATGGGGTAGGGGAAGGGTTGATGTGTTTGCTGCAGTAAGTGGGGATGGGGTAGGGGAAAAGGTTGATATTTTTACTGCAGCAAGTGGGGATGGGGTAGGGGAAGGGTTGATATTTTTACTGGAGCAAGTGGGGATGGGGTAGGGGAAGTGTTGATGTTTTTGCTGGGGCAAGTGGAGATGGGAGTAGGGGGAAGTGTTGATGTTTTTACTGGAACATGTGGGAATGCGGTAGGGGGAAGGGTTGATGTTTTTACTGGAGCAAGTGGGGATGGGGGTAGTGGAAGGGTTGATGTTTCACTAGAGCAAGTGGGGATGGGGTAGGGCAAGGGTTGATGTTTCACTGGAGCAAGTGGAGATGGGGTAGGGGAAGGTTTGATGTTTTTACTGGAGCAAGTTGGGATGGTGTAGGGGAAGAGTTGATGTTTTTACTGGAGCAAGTGGGGATGGCGGTAGGGGGAAGCGTTCATGTATTAATGGAGCAAGTGGGGATGGGGTATGGGGAAGGGTTGATGATTTTCCTGGAGCAAGTGGGGATCGGGGAAGGGGAAGGGTTGATGTTTTTACTGGAGCAAGTAGGGATGGGGTAGTGGAAGGGTTGATGTTTTTACTGGAGCAAGTGGGAATGGTGTAGGGGAGGGGTGGATGTTTTTGCTGGAGCAAGTGGGGATGGGAGTAGGGGGAAGTGTTGATGTTTTTACTGGAGCAAGAGGGGATGGGGTAGGGGGAAGGGTTGATGTTTTTACTGGAGCAAGTGGGGATGGGGTAGCGGAAGTGTTGCTGTGTTTACTGGAGTAAGTGGGGTTTGGGTAGGGGGAAGGGTTGATGTTTTTACTTCAGCAAGTGGGGATGGGGTAGGGGAAAGCGTTGATGTTTTTATGGCAGCAAGTGGGGATGAGGTAGGGGAAGGTTTGATGTTTTTGCGGGAGTAAGTGGGGATGGGTTAGGAGGAAGTGTTGATGTTTTTACTGGAGCAAGTGGGGATGGGGTAGCGGGAAGGGTTGATGTTTTTACTGGAGCAAGTGGGGATGGGGTGGGGGAAGTGATGAAGTTTTTACTGGAGTAAGTGGGGATGGGGTAGGGGGAAGTGTTGCTGTGTTTACTGGAGCAAGTGGGGATGGGGTAGGGGAAGGGTTGATGTTTTTACTGGAGAAAGTGGGGATGGGATTAGGGGGAAGGGTAGATGTTTTTACTGCAGCAGGTGGGGATAGGGTAGGAGAAGTGCTGATGTTTTTAGTGGCGCAAATGGGGATAGGGTCGGGGAAGGGTTGATGTTTTTACTGGAGCAAGTGGGGATGGTGTAGAGGAGGGGTGGATGTTTTTGCTGGAGCAAGTGGGGATGGGAGTAGGGGGAAGTGTTGATGTTTTTACTGGAGCAAGAGGGGATGGGGTAGAGGGAAGGGTTGATGTTTTTACTGGAGCAAGTGGGGATGGGGTGGGGGAAGTGATGAAGTTTTTACTGGAGTAAGTGGGGATGGGGTAGGGGGAAGTGTTGCTGTGTTTACTGGAGCAAGTAGGGGTGTGTAGGGGGAAGGTTTGATGTTTTTACTTGAGCAAATGGGGATGGGGTAGGGGAAGCGTTGATGTTTTTACTGGAGCAAGTGGGGATGGGGTAGGGGTAGGGTTGATGTTTTTTACTGGAGCAAGTGGGGATGGGGTAGGGGGAAGGGTTGATGTTTTTACTGGAGCAAGTGAGGATGGGGTAGGGGAAAGCGTTGATGTTTTTACGGCAGCAAGTGCGGATGGGGTAGGGGAAGGGTTGATGTTTTTACTGGAGGAAGTGGGGATGGAGTAGGGGGAAGGGTTGATGTTTTACTGGAGCAAGTGGGGATGGGGTAGGGGGAAGTGTTGATGTTTTTACTGGAGCAAGTGGGGATGGGGTAGGGGGACGTGATGATGTTTTTACTGGAGCAATTGGTTATGGGGTAGGGGAATGGTTGATGTTTTTGCTGGAGCAAGTGGGGTTGGGGAAGGGAGAAGTGTTGATGTATTCTCCGGAGCAAGTGGGGACGGGGTAGGGAGAAGCGTTGCTGTTTTTACCGGAGCAACTGGGGATGGGGTAGCGGGAATGGTTGATGTTTTTACTGGATGAAGTGGGAATCGGGTAGGGGGAAGGGTTGATGTTTTTACTGGAGCAAGTGGGGATGGGGTAGCGGGAAGGGTGGATGTTTTTACTGGAGCAAGTGGGGATAGGGTGGCGGGAAGGGTTGATGTTTTTACTGGAGCAAGTGGGGATAGGGTAGGGGAATAGTTGATGATTTTGCTGGAACAAGTGGAGATTTGAGTAGGGGGAAGTGTTGATGTTTTTACCGGAGCAACTGGGGATGGGGTAGTGGGAAGGGTTGTTGTTTTTACTGGAGCAAGTTGGGATGGGGTAGGGGAAGGGTTGATGTGTTTGCTGCAGTAAGTGGGGATGGGGTAGGGGAAAAGGTTGATATTTTTACTGCAGCAAGTGGGGATGGGGTAGGGGAAGGGTTGATATTTTTACTGGAGCAAGTGGGGATGGGGTAGGGGAAGTGTTGATGTTTTTGCTGGGGCAAGTGGAGATGGGAGTAGGGGGAAGTGTTGATGTTTTTACTGGAACATGTGGGAATGCGGTAGGGGGAAGGGTTGATGTTTTTACTGGAGCAAGTGGGGATGGGGGTAGTGGAAGGGTTGATGTTTCACTGGAGCAAGTGGGGATGGGGTAGGGCAAGGGTTGATGTTTCACTGGAGCAAGTGGAGATGGGGTAGGGGAAGGTTTGATGTTTTTACTGGAGCAAGTTGGGATGGTGTAGGGGAAGAGTTGATGTTTTTACTGGAGCAAGTGGGGATGGCGGTAGGGGGAAGCGTTCATGTATTAATGGAGCAAGTGGGGATGGGGTATGGGGAAGGGTTGATGTTTTTCCTGGAGCAAGTGGGGATCGGGGAAGGGGAAGGGTTGATGTTTTTACTGGAGCAAGTAGGGATGGGGTAGTGGAAGGGTTGATGTTTTTACTGGAGCAAGTGGGAATGGTGTAGGGGAGGGGTGGATGTTTTTGCTGGAGCAAGTGGGGATGGGAGTAGGGGGAAGTGTTGATGTTTTTACTGGAGCAAGAGGGGATGGGGTAGGGGGAAGGGTTGATGTTTTTACTGGAGCAAGTGGGGATGGGGTAGTGGAAGTGTTGCTGTGTTTACTGGAGTAAGTGGGGTTTGGGTAGGGGGAAGGGTTGATGTTTTTACTTCAGCAAGTGGGGATGGGGTAGGGGAAAGCGTTGATGTTTTTATGGCAGCAAGTGGGGATGAGGTAGGGGAAGGTTTGATGTTTTTGCGGGAGTAAGTGGGGATGGGTTAGGAGGAAGTGTTGATGTTTTTACTGGAGCAAGTGGGGATGGGGTAGCGGGAAGGGTTGATGTTTTTACTGGAGCAAGTGGGGATGGGGTGGGGGAAGTGATGAAGTTTTTACTGGAGTAAGTGGGGATGGGGTAGGGGGAAGTGTTGCTGTGTTTACTGGAGCAAGTGGGGATGGGGTAGGGGAAGGGTTGATGTTTTTACTGGAGAAAGTGGGGATGGGATTAGGGGGAAGGGTAGATGTTTTTACTGCAGCAGGTGGGGATAGGGTAGGAGAAGTGCTGATGTTTTTAGTGGCGCAAATGGGGATAGGGTCGGGGAAGGGTTGATGTTTTTACTGGAGCAAGTGGGGATGGTGTAGGGGAGGGGTGGATGTTTTTGCTGGAGCAAGTGGGGATGGGAGTAGGGGGAAGTGTTGATGTTTTTACTGGAGCAAGAGGGGATGGGGTAGAGGGAAGGGTTGATGTTTTTACTGGAGCAAGTGGGGATGGGGTAGGGGGAAGTGTTGCTGTGTTTACTGGAGTAAGTGGGGTTTGGGTAGGGGGAAGGGTTGATGTTTTTACTTCAGCAAGTGGGGATGGGGTAGGGGAAAGCGTTGATGTTTTTATGGCAGCAAGTGGGGATGAGGTAGGGGAAGGTTTGATGTTTTTGCGGGAGTAAGTGGGGATGGGTTAGGAGGAAGTGTTGATGTTTTTACTGGAGCAAGTGGGGATGGGGTAGCGGGAAGGGTTGATGTTTTTACTGGACCAAGTGGGGATGGGGTGGGGGAAGTGATGAAGTTTTTACTGGAGTAAGTGGGGATGGGGTAGGGGGAAGTGTTGCTGTGTTTACTGGAGCAAGTAGGGGTGTGTAGGGGGAAGGTTTGATGTTTTTACTTGAGCAAATGGGGATGGGGTAGGGGAAGCGTTGATGTTTTTACTGGAGCAAGTGGGGATGGGGTAGGGGTAGGGTTGATGTTTTTTACTGGAGCAAGTGGGGATGGGGTAGGGGGAAGGGTTGATGTTTTTACTGGAGCAAGTGAGGATGGGGTAGGGGAAAGCGTTGATGTTTTTACGGCAGCAAGTGCGGATGGGGTAGGGGAAGGGTTGATGTTTTTACTGGAGGAAGTGGGGATGGAGTAGGGGGAAGGGTTGATGTTTTACTGGAGCAAGTGGGGATGGGGTAGGGGGAAGTGTTGATGTTTTTACTGGAGCAAGTGGGGATGGGGTAGGGGGACGTGATGATGTTTTTACTGGAGCAATTGGTTATGGGGTAGGGGAATGGTTGATGTTTTTGCTGGAGCAAGTGGGGTTGGGGAAGGGAGAAGTGTTGATGTATTCTCCGGAGCAAGTGGGGACGGGGTAGGGAGAAGCGTTGCTGTTTTTACCGGAGCAACTGGGGATGGGGTAGCGGGAATGGTTGATGTTTTTACTGGATGAAGTGGGAATCGGGTAGGGGGAAGGGTTGATGTTTTTACTGGAGCAAGTGGGGATGGGGTAGCGGGAAGGGTGGATGTTTTTACTGGAGCAAGTGGGGATAGGGTGGCGGGAAGGGTTGATGTTTTTACTGGAGCAAGTGGGAATAGGGTAGGGGAATAGTTGATGATTTTGCTGGAACAAGTGGAGATTTGAGTAGGGGGAAGTGTTGATGTTTTTACCGGAGCAACTGGGGATGGGGTAGTGGGAAGGGTTGTTGTTTTTACTGGAGCAAGTTGGGATGGGGTAGGGGAAGGGTTGATGTGTTTGCTGCAGTAAGTGGGGATGGGGTAGGGGAAAAGGTTGATATTTTTACTGCAGCAAGTGGGGATGGGGTAGGGGAAGGGTTGATATTTTTACTGGAGCAAGTGGGGATGGGGTAGGGGAAGTGTTGATGTTTTTGCTGGGGCAAGTGGAGATGGGAGTAGGGGGAAGTGTTGATGTTTTTACTGGAACATGTGGGAATGCGGTAGGGGGAAGGGTTGATGTTTTTACTGGAGCAAGTGGGGATGGGGGTAGTGGAAGGGTTGATGTTTCACTGGAGCAAGTGGGGATGGGGTAGGGCAAGGGTTGATGTTTCACTGGAGCAAGTGGAGATGGGGTAGGGGAAGGTTTGATGTTTTTACTGGAGCAAGTTGGGATGGTGTAGGGGAAGAGTTGATGTTTTTACTGGAGCAAGTGGGGATGGCGGTAGGGGGAAGCGTTCATGTATTAATGGAGCAAGTGGGGATGGGGTATGGGGAAGGGTTGATGTTTTTCCTGGAGCAAGTGGGGATCGGGGAAGGGGAAGGGTTGATGTTTTTACTGGAGCAAGTAGGGATGGGGTAGTGGAAGGGTTGATGTTTTTACTGGAGCAAGTGGGAATGGTGTAGGGGAGGGGTGGATGTTTTTGCTGGAGCAAGTGGGGATGGGAGTAGGGGGAAGTGTTGATGTTTTTACTGGAGCAAGAGGGGATGGGGTAGGGGGAAGGGTTGATGTTTTTACTGGAGCAAGTGGGGATGGGGTAGTGGAAGTGTTGCTGTGTTTACTGGAGTAAGTGGGGTTTGGGTAGGGGGAAGGGTTGATGTTTTTACTTCAGCAAGTGGGGATGGGGTAGGGGAAAGCGTTGATGTTTTTATGGCAGCAAGTGGGGATGAGGTAGGGGAAGGTTTGATGTTTTTGCGGGAGTAAGTGGGGATGGGTTAGGAGGAAGTGTTGATGGTTTTACTGGAGCAAGTGGGGATGGGGTAGCGGGAAGGGTTGATGTTTTTACTGGAGCAAGTGGGGATGGGGTGGGGGAAGTGATGAAGTTTTTACTGGAGTAAGTGGGGATGGGGTAGGGGGAAGTGTTGCTGTGTTTACTGGAGCAAGTAGGGGTGTGTAGGGGGAAGGTTTGATGTTTTTACTTGAGCAAGTGGGGATGGGGTAGGGGAAGCGTTGATGTTTTTACTGGAGCAAGTGGGGATGGGGTAGGGGAAGCGTTGATGTTTTTACTGGAGCAAGTGGGGATGGGGTAGGGGGAAGGGTTGATGTTTTTTACTGGAGCAAGTGGGGATGGGGTAGGGGAAAGCGTTGATGTTTTTACGGCAGCAAGTGCGGATGGGGTAGGGGAAGGGTTGATGTTTTTACTGGAGGAAGTGGGGATGGAGTAGGGGGAAGGGTTGATGTTTTACTGGAGCAAGTGGGGATGGGGTAGGGGAAGGGTTGATATTTTTACTGGAGCAAGTGGGGATGGGTTAGTTGAAGGGTTGATGTATTTACTGGAGCAAGTGGGGATGGGGTAGGGGGACGTGATGATGTTTTTACTGGAGCAATTGGTTATGGGGTAGGGGAATGGTTGATGTTTTTGCTGGAGCAAGTGGGGTTGGGGTAGGGAGAAGTGTTGATGTATTCTCCGGAGCAAGTGGGGACGGGGTAGGGAGAAGCGTTGCTGTTTTTACCGGAGCAACTGGGGATAGGGTAGGGGAATAGTTGATGATTTTGCTGGAACAAGTGGAGATTTGAGTAGCGGGAAGTGTTGATCTTTTTACCGGAGCAACTGGGGATGGGGTAGTGGGAAGGGTTGTTGTTTTTACTGGAGCAAGTTGGGATGGGGTAGGGGAAGGGTTGATGTGTTTGCTGCAGTAAGTGGGGATGGGGTAGGGGAAAGGGTTGATATTTTTACTGCAGCAAGTGGGGATGGGGTAGGGGAAGGGTTGATATTTTTACTGGAGCAAGTGGGGATGGGGTAGGGGAAGTGTTGATGTTTTTGCTGGGGCAAGTGGAGATGGGAGTAGGGGGAAGTGTTGATGTTTTTACTGGAACATGTGGGAATGCGGTAGGGGGAAGGGTTGATGTTTTTACTGGAGCAAGTGGGGATGGGGGTAGTGGAAGGGTTGATGTTTCACTGGAGCAAGTGGGGATGGGGTAGGGCAAGGGTTGATGTTTCACTGGAGCAAGTGGGGATGGGTTAGGGGAAGGTTTGATGTTTTTACTGGAGCAAGTTGGGATGGTGTAGGGGAAGAGTTGATGTTTTTACTGGAGCAAGTGGGGATAGGGTGGCGGGAAGGGTTGATGTTTTTACTGGAGCAAGTGGGAATGCGGTAGGGGGAAGGGTTGATGTTTTTACTGGAGCAAGTGGGGATGGGGGTAGTGGAAGGGTTGATGTTTCACTGGAGCAAGTGGGGATGGGGTAGGGCAAGGGTTGATGTTTTACTGGAGCAAGTGGGGATGGGGTAGGCGAAGGGTTGATATTTTTACTGGAGCAAGTGGGGATGGGGGTAGGGGAATGGTTGATGTTTTTGCTGGAGCAAGTGGGGATAGGGTAGGGGAATAGTTGATGATTTTGCTGGAACAAGTGGAGATTTGAGTAGGGGGAAGTGTTGATGTTTTTACTGGAGCAAGTCGGGATCGGGTAGCGGGAAGGGTTGATGTTTGTACTGGAGCAAGTGGGGATGGGGGTAGGGGGAAGGGTTCCTGTTTTGGTGGAGCAAGTGGGGATGGGGGTCGGGGAAGGGTTGATGTATTTACTGGAGCAAGTGGGGATGGGGTAGGGGGAAGGGTTGATGTTTTACTGGAGCAAGTCGGGATGGGGTAGGGGGAAGGGTTGATGTTTTTACTGGAGCAAGTGGGGATGGGGTAGGGCGAAGGGTTGATTTTTTTGCTGGAGCAGGTGGGGATGGGGTAGGGGAAGGGTTGATGTTTTTGCTGGAGCAAGTGGGGATAGGGTTTGGAAAATGTTGATGTTTTTATTGGAACAAGTGGGGATGGGGTAGGGGGAAGTGTTGATGTTTTTACTGGAGCAAGTGGGGATGGGGGTAGCGGGAAGGGTTGATGTTTTTACTGGGGCAAGTGGGGAGGGGGTAGGGGAAGTGTTGATGTTTTTACTGGGGCAAGTGGGGATAGGGGTAGCGGGAAGTGTTGATGTTTTTACTGGGGCAAGTGGGGATGGGGTAGGGGAAGGGTTGATGTTTTACTGGAGCAAGTGGGGATGGGGTAGGCGAAGGGTTGATATTTTTACTGGAGCAAGTGGGGATGGGGGTAGGGGAATGGTTGATGTTTTTGCTGGAGCAAGTGGGGATGGGGTAGGGGGAAGTGTTGATGTATTCTCCGGAGCAAGTGGGGACGGGGTAGGGAGAAGCGATGATGTTTTTACCGGAGCAACTGGGGATGGGGTAGTGGGAAGGGTTGATGATTTTACTGGAGGAAGTGGGAATCGGGTAGGGGGAAGGGTTCATGTTTTGGTGGAGCAAGTGGGGATGGGGGTCGGGGAAGGATTGATGATTTTACTTCAGCAAGTGGGGATGGGGTAGGGGAAAGGGTTGATATTTTTACTGCAGCAAGTGGGGATGGGGTAGGGGAAGGGTTGATATTTTTACTGGAGCAAGTGGGGATGGGGTAGGGGAAGTGTTGATGTTTTTGCTGGGGCAAGTGGAGATGGGAGTAGGGGGAAGTGTTGATGTTTTTACTGGAACATGTGGGAATGCGGTAGGGGGAAGGGTTGATGTTTTTACTGGAGCAAGTGGGGATGGGGGTAGTGGAAGGGTTGATGTTTCACTGGAGCAAGTGGGGATGGGGTAGGGCAAGGGTTGATGTTTCACTGGAGCAAGTGGGGATGGGTTAGGGGAAGGTTTGATGTTTTTACTGGAGCAAGTTGGGATGGTGTAGGGGAAGAGTTGATGTTTTTACTGGAGCAAGTGGGGATAGGGTGGCGGGAAGGGTTGATGTTTTTACTGGAGCAAGTGGGGATAGGGTAGGGGAATAGTTGATGATTTTGCTGGAACAAGTGGAGATTTGAGTAGGGGGAAGTGTTGATGTTTTTACCGGAGCAACTGGGGATGGGGTAGTGGGAAGGGTTGTTGTTTTTACTGGAGCAAGTTGGGATGGGGTAGGGGAAGGGTTGATGTGTTTGCTGCAGTAAGTGGGGATGGGGTAGGGGAAAGGGTTGATATTTTTACTGCAGCAAGTGGGGATGGGGTAGGGGAAGGGTTGATATTTTTACTGGAGCAAGTGGGGATGGGGTAGGGGAAGTGTTGATGTTTTTGCTGGGGCAAGTGGAGATGGGAGTAGGGGGAAGTGTTGATGTTTTTACTGGAACATGTGGGAATGCGGTAGGGGGAAGGGTTGATGTTTTTACTGGAGCAAGTGGGGATGGGGGTAGTGGAAGGGTTGATGTTTCACTGGAGCAAGTGGGGATGGGGTAGGGCAAGGGTTGATGTTTTACTGGAGCAAGTGGGGATGGGGTAGGGGAAAGTTTGATGTTTTTAGTGGAGCAAGTTGGGATGGTGTAGGGGAAGAGTTGATGTTTTTACTGGAGCAAGTGGGGATGGCGGTAGGGGGAAGCGTTCATGTTTTAATGGAGCAAGTGGGGATGGGGTATGGGGAAGGGTTGATGTTTTTCCTGGAGCAAGTGGGGATCGGGGCAGGGGAAGGGTTGATGTTTTTACTGGAGAAAGTAGGGATGGGGTAGTGGAAGGTTTGATGTTTTTGCGGGAGTAAGTGGGGATGGGTTAGGAGGAAGTGTTGATGTTTTTACTGGAGCAAGTGGGGATGGGGTAGCGGGAAGGGTTGATGTTTTTACTGGAGCAAGTGGGGATGGGGTGGGGGAAGTGATGAAGTTTTTACTGGAGTAAGTGGGGATGGGGTAGGGGGAAGTGTTGCTGTGTTTACTGGAGCAAGTAGGGGTGTGTAGGGGGAAGGTTTGATGTTTTTACTTGAGCAAGTGGGGATGGGGTAGGGGAAGCGTTGATGTTTTTACTGGAGCAAGTGGGGATGGGGTAGGGGTAGGGTTGATGTTTTTTACTGGAGCAAGTGGGGATGGGGTAGGGGGAAGGGTTGATGTTTTTACTGGAGCAAGTGGGGATGGGGTAGGGGAAAGCGTTGATGTTTTTACGGCAGCAAGTGCGGATGGGGTAGGGGAAGGGTTGATGTTTTTACTGGAGGAAGTGGGGATGGAGTAGGGGGAAGGGTTGATGTTTTACTGGAGCAAGTGGGGATGGGGTAGGGGAATGGTTGATGTTTTTGCTGGAGCAAGTGGGGTTGGGGTAGGGAGAAGTGTTGATGTATTCTCCGGAGCAAGTGGGGACGGGGTAGGGAGAAGCATTGCTGTTTTTACCGGAGCAACTGGGGATGGGGTAGCGGGAAGGGTTGATGTTTTTACTGGATGAAGTGGGAATCGGGTAGGGGGAAGGGTTGATGTTTTTACTGGAGCAAGTGGGGATGGGGTAGCGGGAAGGGTGGATGTTTTTACTGGAGCAAGTGGGGATAGGGTGGCGGGAAGGGTTGATGTTTTTACTGGAGCAAGTGGGGATAGGGTAGGGGAATAGTTGATGATTTTGCTGGAACAAGTGGAGATTTGAGTAGGGGGAAGTGTTGATGTTTTTACTGGAGCAAGTCGGGATCGGGTAGCGGGAAGGGTTGATGTTTGTACTGGAGCAGGTGGGGATGGGGGTAGGGGGAAGGGTTCCTGTTTTGGTGGAGCAAGTGGGGATGGGGGTCGGGGAAGGGTTGATGTATTTACTGGAGCAAGTGGGGATGGGGTAGGGGGAAGGGTTGATGTTTTACTGGAGCAAGTCGGGATGGGGTAGGGGGAAGGGTTGATGTTTTTACTGGAGCAAGTGGGGATGGGGTAGGGCGAAGGGTTGATTTTTTTGCTGGAGCAGGTGGGGATGGGGTAGGGGAAGGGTTGATGTTTTTGCTGGAGCAAGTGGGGATAGGGTTTGGAAAATGTTGATGTTTTTATTGGAACAAGTGGGGATGGGGTAGGGGGAAGTGTTGATGTTTTTACTGGAGCAAGTGGGGATGGGGGTAGCGGGAAGGGTTGATGTTTTTACTGGGGCAAGTGGGGAGGGGGTAGGGGAAGTGTTGATGTTTTTACTGGGGCAAGTGGGGATAGGGGTAGCGGGAAGTGTTGATGTTTTTACTGGGGCAAGTGGGGATGGGGTAGGGGAAGGGTTGATGTTTTACTGGAGCAAGTGGGGATGGGGTAGGCGAAGGGTTGATATTTTTACTGGAGCAAGTGGGGATGGGGGTAGGGGAATGGTTGATGTTTTTGCTGGAGCAAGTGGGGATGGGGTAGGGGGAAGTGTTGATGTATTCTCCGGAGCAAGTGGGGACGGGGTAGGGAGAAGCGATGATGTTTTTACCGGAGCAACTGGGGATGGGGTAGTGGGAAGGGTTGATGATTTTACTGGAGGAAGTGGGAATCGGGTAGGGGGAAGGGTTCATGTTTTGGTGGAGCAAGTGGGGATGGGGGTCGGGGAAGGATTGATGATTTTACTTCAGCAAGTGGGGATGGGGTAGGGGAAAGCGTTGATGTTTTTATGGCAGCAAGTGGGGATGAGGTAGGGGAAGGTTTGATGTTTTTGCGGGAGCAAGTGGGGATGGGTTAGGGGAAGTGTTGATGTTTTTAGTGGAGCAAGTGGGGATGAGGTAGGGGAAGGTTTGATGTTTTTGCTGGAGCAAGTGGGGATGGGATAGGGGGAAGGGTTGTTGTTTTTACTGGAGCAAGTGGGGATGGTGTAGGGGTAGGGTTGATGTTTTTACTGGAGAACGTGGGGATGGTGTAGGGGAAGGGTTGATGTTTTTACTGGAGCAAGTGGGGATGGGGTAGCGGGAGGGGTGGATGTTTTTACTGCAGCAAGTGGGGATAGGGTAGGGGAATAGTTGATGTTTTTGCTGGAGCAAGTGGAGATTTGAGTAGGGGGAAGTGTTGATGTTTTTACTGTAGCAAGTCGGGATCCGGTAGCGGGAAGGGTTGATGTTTTTACTGGAGCAAGTGGGGATGGGGTTAGGGGGAAGGGTTCATGTTTTGGTGAAGCAAGTGGGGATGGGGGTCGGGGAAGGGTTGATGTTTTTACTGGAGCAAGTGGGGATGGGGTAGCGGGACGTGATGATGTTTTTACTGGAGCGAGTGGTTATGGGGTAGGGGAATGGTTGATCTTTTAGTTGGAGCAAGTGGGGATGGGGGTAGGGGGAAGGGTTGATGTTTTATTGGAGCAAGTGGGGATGGGGTAGGGGGAAGGGTTGATTTTTTTGCTGGAGCAGGTGGGTATGGGGTAGGGGAAGGGTTGATGTTTTTACTGGAGCAAGTGGGGATGGGGTAGGTTATGGGTTAATGTTTTTGCTGGAGCAAGTGGGGATAGGAGTAGGGGAAAGGGTTGATGTTTTTACTGGAGCAAGTGGGGATGGGTTAGTTGAAGGGTTGATGTATTTACTGGAGCAAGTGGGGATGGGGTAGGGGGACGTGATGATGTTTTTACTGGAGCAATTGGTTATGGGGTAGGGGATTTGTTGATGTTTTTGCTGGAACAAGTGGGGTTCGGGTTGGGAGAAGTGTTGATGTATTCTCCGGAGCAAGTGGGGACGGGGTAGGGAGAAGCGTTGATGTTTTTACCGGAGCAACTGGGGATGGGGTAGCGGGAAGGGTTGATGTTTTTACTGGAGGAAGTGGGAATCGGGTAGGGGGAAGGGTTGATGTTTTTACTGGAGCAAGTGGGGATGGGGTAGCGGGAAGGGTGGATGTTTTTACTGGAGCAAGTGGGGATAGGGTAGGGGAATAGTTGATGATTTTGCTGGAGCAAGTGGAGATTTGAGTAGGGGGAAGTGTTGATGTTTTTACTGGAGCAAGTGGGGATGGGGTAGGGGAAGGGTTGATGTTTTTACTGGAGCAAGTGGGGTATGGGTAGGGGAGGTGTGGATGTATTTACTGGAGGAAGTGGGGAAAGGGTAGGGAGAAGGGTTCAAGTCTTTACTGGAGCAAGTGTGGATGGGGGTAGGGGAGGGGTTGAAGTTTTACTGCAGCAAGTGGGGATGGGGTAGCGGAAGCGTTGATGTTTTTACTGGAGAAAGTAGGGATGGGGTAGGGGGAAGTGTTGATGTTTTTGCTGGAGCAAGTGGGGATGGGGTAGGGGGAAGTGTTGATGTTTTTAGTAGAGCAAGTGGGGATGGGTGTAGGGGAAGGGTTGATGTATTTACTGGAAGAAGTGGGGATGGGGGTAGGGGAAGGGTTGATGTTTTTACTGGAGCAAGTGGGGACGGGGTTGGGGGAAGGGTCGAAGTTTTTACTGCAGCAAGTGGGGATGGGGTAGGGGAAGGGTTGATGTTTTTGCTGGAGCAAGTGGGGATGGGGTAGGGATAGGGTTGATGTTTTTACTGCAGCAGTGGGGATGGGGTAGGGGAAGGGTTGATGTTTTTACTGCAGCAAGTGGGGATGGGGTAGGGGAAGGGTTGATGTTTTTACTGGAGCAAGTGGGGATGGGGTAGGGGAAGGGTTGATGTTTTTACTGGAGCAAGTGGGGATGGGGTAGGGGAAGGGTTGATGTTTTTACTGGAGCAAGTGGGGTATGGGTAGGGGAGGTGTTGATGTATATACTGGAGCAAGTGTGGATGGGGGTAGGGGAGGGGTTGAAGTTTTACTGCAGCAAGTGGGGATGGGGTAGCGGAAGGGTTGATGTTTTTACTGGAGAAAGTAGGGATGGGGTAGGAGAATAGTTGATGATTTTGCTGGACCAAGAGGGGACAGGGATCGGGGGAAGGTTGATGTTTTTGCTGGAGCAAGTGGGGATGGGGTAGGGGGAAGTGTTGATGTTTTTACTGGAGGAAGTGGGGATGGAGTAGGGGAAGGGTTGATGTTTTTACTGGAGCAAGTGGGGTATGGGTAGGGGAGGTGTTGATGTATATACTGGAGGAAGTGGGGAAAGGGTAGGGAGAAGGGTTCAAGTTTTTACTGGAGCAAGTGGGGATGGGGGTAGGGGAAGGGTTGATGTTTTTACTGCAGCAAGTGGGGATGAGGTAGGGGGAAGGGTTGATGTTTTTACTGGAGCAAGTGGGGATGGGGTAGGGGGAAGGGTTGATGTTTTTACTGGAGCAAGTGGGGATGGGGTAGGGGAAGGGTTGATGTTTTTACTGGAGCAAGTGGGGTATGGGTAGGGGAGGTGTGGATGTATTTACTGGAGGAAGTGGGGAAAGGGTAGGGAGAAGGGTTCAAGTCTTTACTGGAGCAAGTGTGGATGGGGGTAGGGGAGGGGTTGAAGTTTTACTGCAGCAAGTGGGGATGGGGTAGCGGAAGCGTTGATGTTTTTACTGCAGCAAGTGGGGATGGGGTAGGGGGAAGTGTTGATGTTTTTGCTGGAGCAAGTGGGGATGGGGTAGGGGGAAGTGTTGATGTTTTTAGTAGAGCAAGTGGGGATGGGTGTAGGGGAAGGGTTGATGTATTTACTGGAAGAAGTGGGGATGGGGGTAGGGGAAGGGTTGATGTTTTTACTGGAGCAAGTGGGGACGGGGTTGGGGGAAGGGTCGAAGTTTTTACTGCAGCAAGTGGGGATGGGGTAGGGGAAGGGTTGATGTTTTTGCTGGAGCAAGTGGGGATGGGGTAGGGATAGGGTTGATGTTTTTACTGCAGCAGTGGGGATGGGGTAGGGGAAGGGTTGATGTTTTTACTGCAGCAAGTGGGGATGGGGTAGGGGAAGGGTTGATGTTTTTACTGGAGCAAGTGGGGATGGGGTAGGGGAAGGGTTGATGTTTTTACTGGAGCAAGTGGGGATGGGGTAGGGGAAGGGTTGATGTTTTTACTGGAGCAAGTGGGGTATGGGTAGGGGAGGTGTTGATGTATATACTGGAGCAAGTGTGGATGGGGGTAGGGGAGGGGTTGAAGTTTTACTGCAGCAAGTGGGGATGGGGTAGCGGAAGGGTTGATGTTTTTACTGGAGAAAGTAGGGATGGGGTAGGAGAATAGTTGATGATTTTGCTGGACCAAGAGGGGACAGGGATAGGGGGAAGGTTGATGTTTTTGCTGGAGCAAGTGGGGATGGGGTAGGGGGAAGTGTTGATGTTTTTACTGGAGGAAGTGGGGATGGAGTAGGGGAAGGGTTGATGTTTTTACTGGAGCAAGTGGGGATGGGGTAGGGAGAAGGGTTGTTGTTTTACTGGAGCAAGTGGGGATGGGGTAGGGGAGGTGTTGATGTATTTACTGGAGGAAGTGGGGAAAGGGTAGGGAGAAGGGTTCAAGTTTTTACTGGAGCAAGTGGGAATGGGGGTAGGGGTAAGGGTTGATGTTTTACTGGAGCAAGTGGTGATGGGGTAGGGGAAGTGTTGATGTTTTTACTCGAACAAGTGGGGATGGGGTAGGGGAAGGGTTGATGTTTTTACTGGAGCAAGTGGGAATGGGGGTAGGGGAAGGGTTGATGTTTTACTGGAGCAAGTGGTGATGGGGTAGGGGAAGTGTTGATGTTTTTACTCGAACAAGTGGGGATGGGGTAGGGGAAGGGTTGATGTTTTTACTGGAGCAAGTGGGGATGGGGGTAGGGGAAGTGTTGATGTTTTTACTGGAGCAAGTGGGGATGGGGGTAGGGGGAAGGGTTGATGTTTTTACTGGAGCAAGTGGGGATGGGGGTAGGGGAAAGGTTGATGATTTTGCTGCAGCAAGTGGGGATGGGGTAGGAAGAACGGTTGATGTTTTTACTGGAGCAAGTGGGGATGGGTGTAGGGGAAGGGTTGATGTTTTACTGGAGCAAGTCGGGATGGGGCAGGGGAATAGTTGATGATTTTGCTGGAGCAAGTGGGGATGGGGGTAGAGGAAGGGTTGATGTTTTTGCTGGAGCAAATGGAGATGGGGTAGGGGAATGGTTGATGTTTTTGCTGGAGCAATTGGGGATGGGGGTAGGAGGAAGGGTTGATCTTTTACTGGCGCAAGTGGGGATGGGGTAGAGGAAGGTTTGATGTTTTTACTGGAGCAAATGGGGATGGGGTAGGGGAAAGTGATGCTTTTACTGGAGCAAGTGGGGATGGGGTAGGGGAAGGGTTGATGTTTTTACTGGAGCAAGTGGGGATGGGGTAAGAGGAAGGGTTGATATTTTCACTGCAGCAAGTGGCGATGGGGTAGGGGAAGGGTTGATGTTTTTACTGGAGCAAGTGGGGATGGGGTAGGGGAAGGGTTGATGTTTTTTTCTAGAGCAAGTGGGGATGGGGTAGGGGTAGGGTTGATGTTTTTACTGGAGCAAGTGCGGTATGGGTAGGGGAGGTGTTGATGTATTTACTGGAGCAAGTGGGGATGGGGGTAGGGGGAAGGGTCAATGTGTTTACTGGAGCAAGTGGGGATGGGGGTAGGGGAGGGTTGATGTTTTACTGGAGCAAGTGGGTTGTGGGTAGGGGAAGGGTTGGTGATTTTACTGGTGCAACTGGGGATGGGGTAGTGGAAGCGTTGATATTTTTGCTGCAGCAAATGGTGATGGGGTAGGTGAAGGGTTGATGTTTTTACTGGAGCAAGTGGGGATGGGGGTAGGGGGAAGGGTTGATGCTTTTACTGGAGCAAGTGGGGATGGGGGTAGGGGGAAGGTTTGATGTTTTTACTGGAGGAAGTGGGGATGGGGTAGGGGGAAGTATTGATGTTTTTACTGGAGCAAGTGGGGATGCGGGTAGGGGGAAGTGTTGATGTTTTTACTGTAGCAAGTGGGGATGGGGTAGGGGGAAGTATTGATGTTTTTACTGGAGCAAGTGGGGATGCGGGTCGGGGGAAGTGTTGATGCTTTTGCTGCTGCCTGTGTGTGGGAAGGTGAGGGGGGCTTTCGGGGTTCTAACACTTTCAGTCATTCATTCTTTGGGCTTTTTTCTTCTGTCTTGTGGATGTTGCGAAGAATAAGAATTCCAGGTTGTAGTCTGTATGCATTCCCTGAAATTAGATTGACTCACTGAACCATCTTCTAGTGTATAAAAGATCTATTCAAGAGTCTGATAACAGTGGGATAGAAGCTGTACATGACCCTGGTGGAACATGCTCTCAAGCTTTTGTGTCCAGGAGAGGGGAGAGAAGAGAGAATGAGTGGAGTGGGACTGGTCTTTGATCACGTTGTCTGAGCTGTTCAAAGGGACCATTGGTGGTTAAGTGGTACTGGCTGTCAGAGATGCAGTCGGATTAAGTGGCTGCCGCCTTCAGATTCAGATTCGTTCAGTTATCACATGTACATTGAAACATACGGTAAGATGTGCCGTTTGCATTAACAATCAACACAACCCAGGGATGCGCTGGGGGCAGCCCGCAAGAGTCACCACACTTTCTGGTGCCAACATAGCATGTCACAAGGCTTGGCAGAACAGCACAGAATGCAACAAAACAAAAGAACAGTGAAAGAAGCCCCTTTCCCACCGCCCTCACAGACACAGTTCTCCAGCACCAGGACGGGGTGCCTGTGGTCCGTCAGCCTCCAGTGGAGTCACGGACTCGCAGTCGTTGGCCTCTGACTTCCCCTGTGACCTCTGCAGGACTCGCAGCCCAGGAGCTTCAGCCATTGGGCCTCAATTCCAGATGTTCCGAAGTCCCTGACCTTGGTCTTTGACTGTCGGGATTTGATCATAGGTATCAATTCCCAGACTCAACCGTGATGAGATGCCAAACTCCAAGCCCTGTACTCTGAACTCACCGGGGCCACCAGCCCTTTTGCCTCCTGCCCACGATGTCCCGAGGCCCACCGAGCTGGGGGAACTCATCTGTTTCGGATGTTCACCAGCCTTCATCCTCACTGGACTCTGTTCTGAGAGGTTGCCGGCCTGACATCTTTCCATGAGGATCACTGGCTTTCGGTCATGGAGTGCTCTAACCTGGCCCACAGCTGGACCTCTAACTCCCTCAGAGCCCTGACACTAATCCCTAACCAGACCCTTAACTCCCTCACCATCATGTCCCTAAGCCCGAACCACATCCTTAACTCCCTCACATCCCTGACCCTACGCCCTAACTAAATCCTTAACTCCCTCGCCTTTCTGTCCGTAAACCCTAACCAGATCTTTAATCCCCTCATACCCGTTTCCCTAAACCCTAACCAGACCTATAACCTGCCTGCCTTCCTGTTCTTAAACTCTAACCAGACCATTAACTCTCCTCCTTGTTCTGAAAACCATCCTGATGAACCTGAAAGCAGCTACGTCTGATCTTGTTGGACATCACAGCTCAGCGCCATCTTGTCATAAGGAAATATGGAAGTAATACAGCTCAGTGGAACGTGGCAGGCATACCACATCAGAGCATGGCGTTCTATTCCAGACACTACGCTGTTGAGGGGTCAGGCACCGGCAGGAAAAGACATGAAGAGCATCGTAATTTAGCATGGACGAGGAGGAAACGCTGAGGAGAGGAAAGAGGAAAGAGCTGGATCAAATGTGCTTGGTTCCAGTGGTGTTCAGACACTGTAGACAAAGTGCAGACAGTGAAGCAGCTGGATTGAGTCGGGTGGATGAGAGTGGTTGCTCGAGTAGGTGGTTTCGAGCCTGGAGGGCCTGTAAACAGTTCACAGCAAGAATCCCAAAAGGCCACTGTTGCTCAGAACTTGACAGGCTGATTAAAAGTATATTCTCCACACTTTCTGGATAATTCCCTGCCACAAGTCTAAAATCCTTTGCAGAAAACCTGCCTGTGTTTCAGAGTGGACCACGGCGGAGCCTTTGAATAGGAGATGCACGGTTTTCTGAAGGATGGTGGCTTTGAAAGATCTCCCAGTTTGCCTTTTCCACTAGTTGACGGCTTGGGTGCCACTTTATTTTCTGGCCTCTGGTTCAGCCTCCCTGTTGAGCCTTATCAGCAGGACGGCAAGATAACCAGGTCTGTTACGCACAGACCCAAAACAGTAGGTCAGATAAACTCTCCGTGAACTGTGTGTGTGTGTGTGTGTGTGTGTGTGTGGTGGGTGGGGAGAGAGAGACACACACACAAACAGGTTGATAGCAACCTGTGTGTTGTGTATGTGCATGTGTTTGTCTGCCTGTCTGTGTCTGTGTTGTGTATGAGTGTGTGTGTATGTGTCTATGTCATGTGTGGATGTGTGTGCTGTGTACGTATGATGCGTATGTGTATGTGTGTTTGTCTGTTTGCGTCTGTGTTTGTATGTATATGCCTGTGTCTGTGTTGTGTATGCGTGTGTGTGTGTGTTGTGAGTGTATGTATGTATTTGTTTCTGAGAGATATATGTGCAGACATGGAGAAAGAGTTAGCAGTAGAGACCTACACAGAAAGAGGGAGAGAAAAGTGAACAAGAAGAGATATATACTGTACTTAACATTCTGATATGTATAGTCATAAATATTTCCAGGTTTTGGGGGAAGAACAATTTTTTTACAAAATAGATAGAAAATACGAGTATCACTCAGGTCAGGCAGTATGTGTGGAGAGAGATGGATAATTTCTGCTTCAGGTTGATGACCACAGATGCTACCTGAGCGGCTGAGTGATTTCAGAAATTCTGTTTCCAGGTTTAGTACGTTATTTGCTTTCTCCGTTGCTTCTTGAGAGAGAATCTTAGAATAGGCATACTTTATTGATCCGGGGGGAAATTGTTTTTTGTTAAGATACACCACTTAAAATTTTAATTTAATTTGAAGAAAAAGTATTTTTCTCAGGGTGGAGGAGCAACACCTCATATTCAGTCTGGGTAGCCTCCAACCCCTTGATATGAACATTGGTTTCTCTCTCCTGTTTTCTTCCCGCTAATTCTTCTCTCTTTTTCCACTCCCTATTCTGGTTACCCTCTCACCCCCTTCTCCTCCTCTCCCATGCTCATGACCTGCTCACCATCTCCTTCTGGTTCTTCTCTTCCTTCCCTTTCAAAGTTCAAAGTAAATTTATTATCAAAAGTACATATGTGTCACCATGTACAAAGCTGAGATTCATCTCCTTGCAGGCATTCACACCAAATACCTTTGTACAAAGAAACACAATAGAATCAATCAAAGACCACGCACACAACTAGGTGGACAAACGACCAATATGCAATGTGCATTCCTTGGTCTAATGTCCCCTCCTATCGGATTCCTTCTTCTTCAACCCTCCCACTTCCAATTTCTCACACCGGGGCCCCACCCACCTTCTTCCTCACCTGGACCAACCTGTCACCTACCAGCTTGTACACCTTCCCGTCCCCCAACATGGACTCTGTACTCTTCCTTCTCAGTCCTGATGAGGGTCTTGGCCAGACAGGTCGACTGTTTATTCCTCTCCACAAGTGCTGTCTGACCTGCTGAGTTCCCAACGTCTCTGCTATCAGACCTTATTCAGATCTGATATGTTTGTATAAAGTCATCCCTTATTCTTCTAATCTTCGCGGAATACAGACACAAACTCTTTTGATAGAGCAGCCCTCTCATCCAAGGAATCAGACACACAAAGGAGATTGCAGATGCTACAGGTACAATGAAAACCCTGCTTACAACATAGGCACACGGGTTTAAATAACAGATAGAATATACAAGATGATGAAGAAGAAGAATACGTGCAAAAACGAGACATTAGTGTGTGTAAAAAAAGACACAGTCAGAGACAAGTCCATAGTAGAACCAGAGGCGGTCATTCGGATTCCATTGCTGAGGGAAGGTTCGGGCTGTACAGGCTGGTTCGAGCGGAGTAGCTGTTCCTGAAGCTGGAGGGACTTCAGGCTTCAGTGCCTCCAGTGAGAAGTGAGCATGGCCTGAAATGTGGCTGGGGGATCTCTGGTGAGAGGTGCTGCCTGCTTGAGTCAGCAGCTCCTGTAGATGCTGTCAGCGGTGGGCAGGGCTGTGCCTGTGATGGACTGCGCTGTGTCCACTACCCTTTGCACTGTTTCTATTGTTTCCACATCCTTCCTGTAGTGAGGCGACCAGAACTGAGCACAGTACTCCACGTGCAGTCTGACCAGGGTCCTATATGGCTGCAACATTACCTCTTGGCTCTTGAACTCAATCCCACGGTTGATGAAGGCCAATGCACCGTACGCCTTGTTAACCACAGAGTCAACCTGTGCAACAGCTTTGAGTGTCCCCTGGACTCAGACCCCAAGGTCCCTCTGGTCCTCCACACCGCCAAAAGTCTTATCATTAATACTATATTCTGCCACCATATTTGACCTACCAAAATGAACCATCTCACACTTATCTGAGTTGAATTCCATCTGCCACTTCTCAGCCCAGTTTTGCATCTTATCGATGTCCCGCTGTAACCTCTGACAGCCCTCCACACTATTCACAACACCCCCAACCTTTGTGTCATCAGCAGATCTACTAACCCATCCCACCACTTCCTCATCTGAGTCATTTATAAAAATCACAAAGAGTAGGGGTCCCAGAACAGATCCCTGAGGCACACCACTGGTC
Source organism: Mobula birostris (assembly GCF_030028105.1). Classification (NCBI taxonomy): domain Eukaryota; kingdom Metazoa; phylum Chordata; class Chondrichthyes; order Myliobatiformes; family Myliobatidae; genus Mobula; species Mobula birostris. The sequence continues at coordinate 85,170 of NW_027278546.1, read as the reverse complement.
ACTGGCCTCCATGCAGAATATGACCAGTCTACAACCACTCTTTGCCTTCTGTGGGCAAGCCAGTTCTGGATCCACAAAGCAATGTCCCCTTGGATCCCATGCTTCCTTACTTTCTCAATAAGCCTTGCATGGGGTATCTTATCAAATGCCTTGCTGAAATCCATATACACTACATCTACGGCTCTACCTTTATCAATGTGTTTCGTCACATCCTCAAAAAATTTAATCAGGCTCGTAAGGCACGACCTGCCTTTGACAAAGCCATGCTGAATATTCCTAATCACATTATGCCTCTCCAAATGTTCATAAATCCTGCCTCTCTGGATCTTCTCCATCAACTTACCAACCACTGAAATAATACTCAGTGGTCTATAATTTCCTGGTCTATCTCTACTCTCTTCCTTGAATAAGGGAACAACATCCGCAACCCTCCAATCCTCTGGAACCTCTCCCATCCCCATTGATGATGCAAAGATCATTGCCAGAGGCTCAGCAATCTCCTCCCTTGCCTCCCACAGTAGCCTGGGGTATATCTCATCCAGTCCTGGTGACTTATCCAACTTGATGCTTTCCAAAGGGTCCAGCACATCCTCATTCTTAATGTCTATATGCTCAAGCTTTTCAGTCTGCTGTAAGTCATCCCTACAATTGCTAAGGTCCTTTTCCATATGAATACTGAAGCAAAGTATTCATTAAGTACCTCCACTATCTCCTCCGGTTCCATACACACTTCTCCACTGTCACACTTGATAGGTCCTATTCTCGCACATCTTATCCTCTTGCTCTTTACATACTTGTAGAATACTTTGGGGTTTTCCTTAATCCTGCTCACCAAGGCCTTCTCTACATTTCTTCTGTTCATTTCCCTGAGAACCTCTGTTTCCAATTTATGCTTCCAAGCTCCTGCCTGATAGCTTCATATTTCCACTTACTCCATTTAAACGCTTTCCTAACTTGTCTGTTCCTATCACTCTCCAATGCTATGGTAAAAGAGATGGAATTGTGCTCGCCATCTCCAAAATGCTCTCCCACTGAGAGACTTGACACCTGACCAGGTTCATTTCCCAATACCAGATCAAATACAGCTTCTCCTCTTGTAAGCTTATCTACATATTGTGTCATGAACCTTCCTGAACACGCCTAACAAACTCCACCCAATCTAAACCCCTTGCTCTAGGAAGATGCCAATCAATAATTGGGAAATTAAAATCTCCTACCATGACAACCCTGTTATTATTACACCTTTCCAGGATCAGTCCTTGTTACTATTGGGTGGTCTATAAAAAACACCCAGTAGAGTTATTGACCCCTTCCTGTTCCTAACTTCCACCCACAGAGACTCAGTAGACAATCCCTCCATGACTTCCTCCTTTTCTGCAGCTGTGACACTATCTCTGATCAGCAGTGCCACACCCCCACCTCTTTTGCCTTCCTCCCCTGTCCTTTCTGAAACATCTAAAGCCTGGCCCTCGAAGTAACCATTCCTGCCCCTGAGTTATTCAAGTCTCTGTAATGGCCACGACATCATAGCTCCAAGTACTGATCCACGCTTTAAGCTCATCCGCTTTGTTCATGATACTTCTTGCATTAAGATAGACACATCTCAAACCATTACAAATATAAAATACAAAATAATTGATTGCATAAGTATCTACCCCCTTCAAGTCAGTATTTAGTAGATGCACCTTTGGCAGCAATTACAGTCTTGAGTCTGTGTGGATAGGTCTCTATCAGCTTTGCACATCTGGACACTGCAATTTTTCTCCATTCTTTTTTTACAAATCTCAGGCTCTTTTAGATTGCATGGGAATCATGAGTGAACAGCCCTTTCCAAGTCCAGCCACAAATTCTCAATTTGGATTGAGGTCTGGACTCTGACTTGGCCACTCCATGACATTAGCTTTGTTGTTTTTAAGCCATTCCTCTGTATCACCGGCTTTGTGCTTTAGGCCATTGTCTTGCTGGAAAACAAATCTTCCCCTGCAAGTCTTGCAAACTGCATCAGGTTTTCCTCCAGGATTTCCCTGTATTTTGCTGCATTCATTTTACCCTCTACCTTCTCAAGCCTTCCAGGGCCTGCTGCAGTGAAGCATCCCCACAGCATGATGCAGCCACCACCGTGCTTCATGATAGGGATGGTGTGTTTTTGATGATGCAAGGTGTTTGGCTAACACCAAACATAGCAGTTAGTATGATAGCCAAAAAGCTCAATTTTGGTTTCATCAGACCATAGAATGTTCTTCCAGCTGACTTCAGAGTCTTATGGCAATCTCCAGCTGAGATTTCATGTGAGTTTTTTTCAACAGTGGCTTTCTCTTTGCCATTCTCCCATAAAGCTGTAACTGGTGAAGCACCCGGGCAACAGTTGTTGTGTGCACAGTCTCTCCCATCTCAGCCACTGAAGCTTGTAACTCCGCCAGAGTTGTCACAGGTCTCTTGGTGGCCTTCCTCATTAGTCCTCACTAGTTTGGCTACTAGTCTTGCACGCTCACTTAGTTTTTGAGGACAGCCTGCTCTAAGCAGATTTACAGCTGTGCCATATTCTTTCCAATTCTTGATGACTGATTTAACTGTACTCCAAGGGATATTCAGTGTCTTGGAAATTTTCTTGTATCCGTCTCCTGACTTGTGCTTTTCAATAACCTTTTCACAGAGTAGCTTGGAGTGTTCTTTTGCCTTCATTGTACAGTTTTTTCCAGGATACTGACTCACCAGCAGTGAGTCAGAAACCAGTGAGAAACAAAACTGCTTCAACTATGGGATGTTTGTGGGCTTCCTTGTACGAATGGCTTGCTTCAGGTCCTTCCAGTCAAGGTTGTCAAGACTTTGGCTCGGCCATTCCAAAACACGAATTTTCTTCTTTTTAAACAATTCTGTTGTTGATGCACTCTTGTCTTTTGGATCATTGTCTTGTTGCATTACCTAACTTCTAGTAAGCTTCAGGTGACAGACTGCTACCCTGACATTCTCTTGTAAAATGTCTTGATACAATTTTGACTTCATTATTCCCTCAATGATTGCAAGTTTTCCAGGCGCTGAGGCAGCAAAGCAGCCCCAAACCATTATGCTCCTTCCACCGTGCCTCACAGTTGGGATGTGGTTTTGCTGTTAGTGTGCAGTGCCCTTTTCCCTCCAAACATAGTTCTGCTAAAATGTTCAATTTTTGTCTCATCTGTCCACAGAATATGTTCTTATGTTCTTATGTAGAACATTGTCCAGAAACATTGTAGAACACCCGCGTGGTCTTTTGCAAACTTGAGACGTGCAGCAATGTTTTTTTTGGAGCGCGGTAGTTTCCACCGAGATGTGCTTCCATGAACACCATTCCTGTTCAGTGTTTTTCTTATAGTGGACACAGGAGCAGAGACTTTGGCAAGTTCTAGGGATTTCTGCGGGTCTTTTGCTGTTACCCTTGAGTTCTTATTCCCCTCCTTCAGCATTGCACATTGTGCTCTTGGTGTGATCTTTGCAGGATGCCCACTCCTAGGGAGAGTAGCAACAGTCTGAGTTTCCTCCACTTGTAGACAATTTCTCTTACTGTGGACTGGTGAACACTCAGTTCTTTAGAAATGCTTTTGTAGCCTTTTCCAGCTTCAGGCATCTCTACAATTCTTCTTCTAATGTCCCCTGAAAGTTGTTTTGATCGCGGCATGGTGCACATAAACAGATCTTTCTTGAGGAGAGTACAATCCACATCTCCAATCTCATCTCATTGATTGGAACACCTGACTCCAAATAGCTTTTGTAGACAGCATTACCCCAGAAGGTCACATACTTTTCCGACAAATACATGTAATACTAGATCACTTTTCTCAATAAATAAATGAACAAGTATAATGTTTTTCTGTTATTTATTTAATTGGGTTCTCTTTATCTAGTTTTAGAACGTACACGTTGATCTGATCACATCTTAGGTGATGTTTATGCAGAAAAAGAGAAAATTCTACAGGGTTCACAAACTTTCTAGCACCACTGTAAACAAACATCGGCAAGCAACCAATGTACAAAAGAAGATAAATTGTGCTGAGAACATGAGTTATAGAATCCTTGAGAGTGAAAAAATCAAAATAAAGTTCAAATTTATTATCAAAGTATGTGTATGTCACCACCTGCCACCCTGAGATTCATTTCTTTGCCGGCACTCATAGTAGAATGAAGAAATACAACAGGATCAAGGAAAAACTACACACAAAGGCAAACAAACAACCGATGTGCAAAATAAACAAACTGTGCAATACACACAAATAAACAAATAATAATAATAAATAGTAAATTTATAATATTGAGAATGAGTTGTAGAGACCTTGAAAGTGACTCCATAGGTTGTGGAATCAGTTCAGTGTTGAGATGTGAAATGATCCCCTGCTGATTAAGGAGCCTGATGGTTGAAGGGTAACAATTGTTCCTTAATCTGGTGATGTGAGACCTAAAGCTCCTGTACCTCCTCCTCGAAGGCAACAGCAAGAAGAGAGCCTGGCCTGGATGTGGGGGTCCATGATGGTGGATGTTGCTTTCTGCTGGCAGTGCTCCTTGTAGATGTACTCAGTGGTGGGGAGGGCTTTCCCTGTGATGGACTGGGCTGTATTCACCACTTTCTGCAGGCCTTTCCATTGCCGGGCATTGGTGTATCCATGAATGTAACCAGTCAGGATACTCCCCACAGTGCATCTATGGAAGTTTGTCAAAGCTTTCGCTGAAATGCAGAATCTACACAAACCTCTAAGAAAGTAGAAAGAAACCCCCTTACACAAAAATGAAATTAATTTCATTGGCTGTGAGGTGCTTTGGAACTTCCTGAAACTGACGTGAAAGTGCATGCAAATCCATCCATACCCACAACTCAACAAAGCTCAGAACTAGTATGAAAGCAGGAGCAACTTTGCAAAAGTCATTATAAATAGCTGAGACACTCACCAAACTGTGTGTGGTGGCCCTGGTGTGTTATGGCTATCTTCTCCTCTGTATATTTGTCTGCCTTCCCTTTCTTTCATATTTATTTTCTCTCCTGGATCTGGCCTTCAGTGTTTTGTCTCCCTTCTGGTCCCTGCAGCCACTGGCTTGCTTCCTTTGCCATTTTCTGGGCTCGTTTTGCAGTAGAACACACTGCTGTACAATGTCCCTTTCAACAGGCAAGGGCAGGTCTCAGCAGGAAGGTCAGGGGAATTAAGGGGGAAATAATTTGTGTCTGTCTTCCTGTGTAAGAACCACCATCAAATGGATCTTTTAGCCTGTTGATTTATCTCTAAATAGCTCTCAAACTGCTAGTTCCTTTGCTTATGAAATTTGCTTGTACTTTCCATAAAATTCCTGATGGGGAGGGAGGGAGAGACAGAGAGGGAGAGGGAGAGAAAGAGAGAGAGGAGAGAGAGAAAGAGAGAGAGAGAGAGGACAGAGAGAGAAGTGAGGAAGAGAGAGGGAGAGAAAGAAAAGAGAGAGAGAGAAGAGAGAGGAGAGAGACTTGTCCTTGATAAGTTCAGCTCATAATCCTGTTGGTTAATTTTTACTTGTGTGCAAGTGTGTTTGATTGGTTTAATTGAGGTTTTCAACTGGGAACTGGACGGAATGGAAAGTATTGGCTGTGGGAAAAAGGTAGAAGGAAACTGTTTTACAAGGAATTGGTTTAATATTGTTGTAGGTATCGAGATATGGTGAAAACAGTCTTGAAGACTGCGCATACAGATAAAATCATTACACAGTGCGTTGAGGTAGAACAAGGCAAAATAATAACAGAATGGAACGGCAACACGTACAAAATGCTGGAGGAGCTCAACAGGTCAGACAGCGTCTATGGACATGAACAAACAGTTGATGTTACAGGCCAAGACCCTTCATCAGGACGGGGAAAAAAGGGAGAAGAAGCCCAAATAAGAAGGCTGGGGGGAGGGGGAGAAATACGCTAGAAGGTGATAAGTGAAGTCAGGTGGGTGGGGGAGGCTGATAAAGTGAGAAGCTGGGAGGTGATAGGTGGAAACGGTAAAGGGTTGAAGGAGAAGGAATCTGATAGGAGAGGAGAGTGGACCATAAGAGAAGGAGGAGGAGGAGGGGACCCAGGGGATGGTGATAGACAGGTAGAGAAGAGGTAAGAGGCCAAAGTGGGGAATAGAAGAAGAGGGAAAGAGGAAGGATTTTTTTTTACCGGAAGGAGAAATCAATATTCATGCCATCAGGTTGGAGGCTACCCAGGGGGAATATAATGTGTTGGCTTCATTGTGGCACAAGAGGAGGCCATGGTCTGACATGCTGGAACTGGAATGGGAATAGGAATTAAAATGTCAGGCCACTGAGAAGTTCTGCTTTTGGCAGCTAGAGCGGAGGTGCTCAAGGAAGTGCCCCGCCCCCTCAAATTATCAGCGGGTCTCACCAAGGTAGAGGAGGCCACGTTGAGAGCGCTGGATAGAATAGGCAACCCCAGCAGATTCGCAGTTGAAGTGTTGCCTCAGCTGGAAAGACTGTTTGGGGCCCTGAGTGGAGGTGAGGGAGGAGGTGAACTAGTATGTGTGGCACTTCGGCTGCTTGCAGGGATAGGTGTGAGGAGGGAGATTTGTGGGGTGGGAAGAATGGACAAGGAAATCACAGAGGGAGCGATCCCTGTGGAAAATGGAGGGTGGTGTGGAGATAAAGGTGTGCTTGCTGGTAGGGTTCCTTTGGAGGTGGCGGAAATGTGGAGAATGATGTGCTGGATGCAGAGGCCCATGGAGGGGTAGGTAAAGACAAGAGGAACTGTTTAAGGCAGTGGGCCGATGCGGTGAATGTGGATGTTTGGGAAATGGAGGAGATGCAAGTGAGGACAGCATCAATGGTGGAAGAAGGAAAACTCCGTTCTTCAAAGAAGGACATCTCTGATGTCCTGGAATGGAAAGCCTCATTCTGGAAACAGTTGAGGCAGAGATGCAGGAACAGAGAAAAGGGAATTGCATTTGTACAGGAGACAGCGGGAAGATGTATAAACTGTAGTGATTAAACTGGACAAAGTGTAAAAGCTACAGAGAAAGTGTAGTGTAGATAAACAATAGTGCAAGATTATAACAAGGTAGATTGTAGGACCAAAAGTCCCATTTATTGTACTAGTGAACCATTTAATAGTCTTATAACAGTGGGGTAGAAGCTGTGCTTGAGCCTGGTGATATGAGATTTCAGGCTTTTGTATCTTCTGTCCAAGTGAAGAGAGGATGTCTGGGGTTGGTGAAGTCTTTGATTATGTTTGGTTGCTTTTCTGATGCAGTCTTTGGAAGCCAGGCTGGTTTCTGCAATGTGCTGCTCTCGTTGTGAGTAAACTGACCAAATTGCCTCTTTCCATGATGTGACTGTTCTATGTTCCAGTGTCTGACAGGTGGACAAAGGTATTGTTTCTGACCACAGGTTTCATTCACCACAAGGACGTCCATAAGACCATAAGACATAGGAGCAGAATTAGGCCACACGGACCATCGAGTCTGCTCCACCAATCCATCCTGCCTGAACTGTTACCCCTCTCGATCCCGTTCTCCTGCTTTCTCTCCGTTCGTAACCTTTGATGCCCTGACTAATCAAGAACCTATCAACCTCTGCTTTAAACATACTCAACAAATTGGCCTTCACATCCATCCGTGACGATGAGTTCCACAGAACCTTGAGGTCCTCCTCATCCTTCGAGAATATTAACAGTAAAGTGACAATCCACCTGGTACAGGGTCTCAGTGGGTCGAGCAGCATCTGTGGGGGAAAAGCTTGAAATCCAAACCCTGCATCAGCTGATCCAATGCTGCTTGACCCGCTGAGCTCCTCATTGAGTCATAGAGCACTACGGTACGGAAACATGCCCTTCAGCCCATCCTGTCTGTGCCAACCTGTTCTGCTAGCCCCATCAACTTACACCTGGACCATAGCCCTCCATACCCCCCTCATCCATGTATCTATCCAGACTTCTCTCAAATGTTACAACTGAACCAGCCTCCACCACTTCCATCTGCAGGTCGTTCCACACTCTCACTACTCTCTAGGTGGAGAAGTTTCCCTTCAGGTTCCCCTAAAACATTTCACCTTTCGCCCTAAACCTATAACCTCTAACCGATAGATTGCTGCTTCAGGTTCCAACACCTGCTGATTCTTGTGAGAGCAAGCCTTGGGTCTAGTTGCCTTAAGTTAGTCCACTGTTCTCTCCCTAATCTTCGCCACGCCAGCCTCCTCCATCCCAGTGTTCTGTCCTAGTCGCCCCGTTACAGGAAAATGTGGAAGCTTCAGGGACAGTGCATGGGAGATTTACCAGGATAGTGTCTGGATTTGAGAGGAAAGGTTGAGCAAAGGTTGGAACAGAGATGAGAGGTGATCTGATAGAGGTGTACAAGATGATAAGAGACATAAGGTAGAGTGGACAGCCACAGAGTTGTTTCTCCAGGACGATGTTATTTAACACCAGAGGGCATAACTGGAGGAAAGTATAGGGGTGTCAGAGAAAGTTCTTTACACACAGAGTGGTGGGTGCATGGTCAGGGGTGGTGGTAGAGGCAGATACATTAGAAAATTTAGGACACCTTTAGATAGGCACATGGATGAGAAAAACAGAGGGTGTGTGGGAGGGAAGTTTTATCTTGATATTAGAGTACGTTCAAATGTTGGCACCACCTTGTGGGCCAAAGAGCCTGTACTGTGCTGTTCCATGTGTCCTCTGCCCTTTGCCTCTGCGGCTCATTAGCAGCTGTGTGGTGTAATCCACCAGCTCCGGAAGAGCTTGCTGGGGCTCGTGGGCAGTGTCGGTGCAGGCAAAAGGGGTTGGCAACATTCGGGTTGGGATTCTGCCTCAGGTCTGAGAGTGGAGGGAGTAGATAGTATAAGGAGGAGAGGGGAAAGGGTGATATAGAGTGGTTATTAGATGCAGGGTTGGTCTCTGTACCACCCTCTCCCCACCTTATCCTGCCTATCTTCTTGCCCCACTTGCAGTCCTGATCTAGAATGTCGATACTTTATTTCGCAGCCCCCCCCCCCCAATCGCCCCACTGGCACTGTTTGACCTGCTGAACTCCTCCAGCAGATTATTATTCCAGATTCTGGCATCTGCTGCTTCTTGCATCTGTTCAAACATTCTTCACCGGCTGCAGAGATTTCAAGACATTTTGACGCCTTGAAATCTAAAATGCAAGTTTTCCTTTCTGTTAAAGTTGTCATTACAACTCCTATGCAGCTCAGCACATCATGGGAACCACTGTCCCCTTCCATGGACTATGACTGCACTTCTCGCTGTCTCAGGAGAGCAGCCAGCATGGTCAAAGACCCACCCATCCCGAGCATTCTCTCTTCTTCTCTTTTCCATCAGGCATAAGATACCGAAGCCTGAAAGCATGTACCACCAGGCTCAGGGACAGCCACTGTTGTCAGACTCTTGAATGGATCTCTTGAGCAATAAGATGGATTCTTGGACTCACAATCACCATGTCATGATGTGCACTTTACCGTTTAACTGCACTGACCTTTTTCGATCACTTTTACAACTTACTCTGCACTCTGTTATTGTTTTTCATTGGTCTATCTCAATGCACTGGGAAATAACTTGATCTGTGTGAACAATATGCAAGAGAAGCTTTTCACTCTAGCTTGGTACGTGTAACAATAATACACCAATTCCAATACCAAGGTCAGCTTCTATACTGTTGTTTTTAGATTCTTGAATGATAAGATGGGCCCTAGATTTCACAGTCTCGTGTGTTGTGACCTCGTACTTCAATCGTCTGCTGGCACTGCACTTTTTCTGCAACTGATAAACTTTATTCTGCACTCTGTGTTGTTTTGCCTTGTTCTACCTTAATGCACTGTGTATGAACAGTATGCAAGACAAGCTTGGTACATTTGCCAGTAATAAACCAATACTTGCTTTATTCAGAATCTGTTTCACATTGCCATTTGAAGCTTTTCTGAATGTCAGACAAGTGATGTGCATCCCTGACAGTGGTTTTATTTATTCCAGATCGGTACAGCTCAATGGTCGCCTGTTGTTGACGGTCGACGACGAGACACTTCCTGATTTAAGGCCAAGAACTCTACGAGCTGGGAGGATCGTGGTGATCCCACCTCTCTCCATCGGATTCTACGTGGTAAAGAATGCAAACGCTCCCTCCTGCAAGTTTCGGTAGCCGTGTGGCTGGGAGACTGAGACCCTACCTCTGTGTCCTGCAGTGATGTTAAAACCAACAACACCAAAAAGAAATCAGCAGCTGACTGTTTCCATCCCTCCCGGAAGCTCATCTGAACCCAAGACTTTGGATTCCTCTCAAGACTGGCACCACAGCCTTTGCCCAGCCTTCCTCCTGGCACCACAGCCTTTGCCCAGCCTTCCTCCTGTCGTTCGGAGTTGGTTCTGCTGGTTGAGTTCAGCTCACGTCCTCCAGAGCACTAACATTCTCAGTGGTGCTGCAAGATTGAAGGAACCGTTATCAACATGGCATCATTTGGACAATGCCTCAGTCCACAGATCTCCACTGAGGCTCAAGCATCTTCAGTGTTCAAATTCAAGTTTATTGTCATTACTCCATACACATGTATACAGCTAAATGAAACACTGTTCCTAAGGGGCCAAGGTGAAAATAACAGTACATATAGTTACAATCCAGTACGGACAATCACAAATAATATTAGCACAAGCCCCTGAGTGGCAGGGCCTGAAGATTGATGGTGCATGGGAAGTTGTCCTGGAGCCACGTTTCTGTAAGAAAAAGCACGTAGCAGTTCCTCATCTCGTGCTGGGTCAGTTGTAGACAAATAGTAGTCAGCTTGTTTTCCAGAGAGCGAACATCAGAGAGCAGATTAGCCTTTAACCCAGCATGGATTCCAGCGTGCTTGCTGCACTTCTGTTTTCTCAAACACTTTTTCCAATGCCTCCTCTATGGGGTGGCTGTAACAGGTGAACCCACAGTATGAGGGCATGGTCCATGCAATAACCCAAGTCTACGCAGCTCCTTTGCCGTCAGTCTTGCTAATGAACTGGACTTACAAAATTTTGTATTATTAATGTCCAATGGGGTCATTCGAATGTAGGAACAGCATTTAACGCAAGCAGTTACACCTTTTGTTGGACCCGGAGAGGCCTCTATGAATAAGCACACCGCATCTTACTGAACTACAGGAAGAGTTAGTTATCGTCCCGGTAACTCAAATCTAAACTTGCATGGAATCTCATCCAAGTATGCAAATAGTCAGTCCGTGTGAACGGAATAAATCTGCAGGTGTCTGATCAGCTTCTATTAGCCATCCTGATGATTTCATGGGTCCAGGTGTTTGACCAGCATTTATTGATCCTCCCTTAACGTCCCTGAATGAAGAAGCCTAATAGGTCGTTTCACAGGGGAGCTACCTGAAGCTTGTACCATCCAATCCTGTGATAAGGAGAGGGAGAAGAACACTCCTGCCCACTGACCAGTGATGAAGCATTAGCGCAGAAGGTGACTGACCCAGGCAGGGGCGTAACTGATGGTCACTTACCCTTGGCTCAGATACAGAGGGTGGATGCCCCGTTGTTATCAGCAAACCCCGTTTGCAAGTGGAGGCAGCTGATGGCACAGATTTGAAATCATTGACTTAAACACACACACACATTGTCCAATCATCCATCCAGTAGCTTGACCAGATCCAGGGTCGTCAACCATCCCTCTTCCTCCACACATGTCGCCTGATCCACTGAGTTTTTAATTTTTCTTTATTTATTTAGAGACACAACGCAGTAAGAGGCCTTCTGACCCAGCGAGCCCAATTACATCCACGTGACCAATTAACCTACTGGCCCCTATGTCTTTGGAATGTGGGAGGAAACCAGAGCACTTGGAGGAAATGCATGTGGTCACGGGGAGAAAGTACCCTTTCAGGTAGTGACAGGAATTGTAACAGTGTTACGCCAATCACTGCTCTACTGTATCCAGATTCCAACTTCTCTTGTGTCTCTGTCCAATAGTTTATATTTGCCTGTAATGTCTTGCAAGTTAATGCAGTACGGGAAGAGATAAATGTGCTCCATTGAGCTGATGTAAAAGCTCTCCTTTTTCAAGAACTCTGATAATCCGATATCCAATTGATCAACAATCCCAAAGGCACAAGAAGTCGCAGATGCTGGAATCTGGACCAGCAAACAATCTGCTGGAGGAACTCAGCAGTTCAGGCAGCATATGTGGGTCTGCTGGTGGAAAGAATGATCAGTATTTTGAGTCAATGCCCTACATTAGGGCTGAGGGCGGAGAGGGGGAATAATCAGTACTAAAGAGAAGAGAGAGAGGTTTGAGACAGGGTCTGGAAGATGGTAGGTGGCCGAGGTGGGGTGATAGGATGACGTGGGGCATGGTAGCAAAGTGGTTGGCATAACGTTTTACGATGCCAATAAGAGTGGCTCAATTCCTGCTTCTGTCTGTAAGGAGTCTGAATGATTTCCCTGTGACTACATGGGTCTCGGCCCAATATGTCGACTGTACCTCATCTGATGCTGCCTGGCCTGCGCTGTCTGTAAGAAGTCTGCACGATTTCCCTGTGACTACATGGGTTTTCTTGGGTTTCCTTTCACATCCCAACGTGATATAGTTAGGGTTAGTAAGCTGTGGGCACAATATGTTGGCATTGCAAGCATGGCAATGCTTGAGGGCTGTCCCCCGCACATCCACAGACTGGCGCAAATGACACATTTCACTGTATGTTTCAATATACATGTGACAAGTAAAACTAATCTCATCATAAATGGAGGTAGGAGGGGGATTGGGAAGGGTGGGTGGTGGGTGACAAGTGGCAGGTGAGTTTTGGGTGAAGGTATTGATCTGACTCAGTCTGAAATCTGAGCGTGAGTGGGATCCAGACTGGAAGTGAGAAGGGAAGCCAAATGTAGAGCTAGGAACGTGGACAGGTTTGCAGCCAGTGCTGAGGTGCATTTCAGATGTACAAATCAATTCAAGCTGAAATTCACTGGGTCCTATTTCCCACTCTCTTTAAACTCACCAGGGCTGATTTTCCTGTTCCCTGTAAGCTCACCAGGTTCAATGGAAAATTCATTGAACTATTGTAATAAATAGTTTTAAAAGATATTTTTAACGCATCGCTTTACAGCGCTAGCCAGTGATCACCATTGGGGGTAGAATTCCCACTGCCGTCTGTAAGAAGTTTGTACGTTCTCCCCTGGGACTGCCTGGGTTTTCTCCAGGAGCTCAGTTTTACTTCTATGCTCCAAAGGCACACGGGTTAGAATCAAATGACTTGCAGGAATGCCATGCTGGCTCCAGAACCGGAAGCGTGGCAACACTTGCACAAACCTCACTGTTTTGACTTGACACAAGCAACGCATTTCACTGTACGTTTCAATGTACGTGACAAATAAAGCTAATCTTTTATCTTTTAAGCAAAATTAAACTCATCAGAATGAAGCCGGACAGTCCGCAGGATCTGCCAGACCAGCGCCACCTTAGTCCTGAGGGTCCCGGATTACTGGAATTTTCTTGTCAATCCAATACAGGGTCCCAGACCTGAAACGCTGGCTGTTTCTTTCTCCACAGATGCCGTCTGACCTGCTGAGTATTTTTCCCCCAGCGTCTCCCCTTTTGGTTTCTAATTCTTTCCTGCTTCCCACTTGGCTCTCTCAGAAATTTCTTTTTACCCCAATTTTTACACCTGATGGTGGACAAAGAATGGGATTTCCTAGGCCTGAGTCGACGTAGTAGTAGTAGTGATGGACAGTGAATGGGATTTACCCTGATCTGGATTCTCAATGCAGAAATAAAGGGAATATCCCACTTTAGTGGTTTCCAGCAGTAAGATATTGGTTATCCTGTCAGCTCAAAATCCAGGAAGGAAAATAAGCACTTGAATGAATGTCGTGCTTCTGCAGTCTGGAGTATCACTGTGCTTCTGGAGTCTGGGGTCTGGAATCTGGAGTAATTATTGCCATATACCAAACTGATGAGCTCTCGTGGATATACGGTTTAAACTACTGATGCGGAGACAGCAGTTTGAATGTCACTCTGGAACTCAAAATTTTATTATCAAGTCATTGTAAACCTCGGTATTTTTTAAAGAAAGGCCCGTGTCAGAAACAGTGAACTTATTTTCAATACCTGTTTGGTTTCTTGACGAACTTTAGTGAGTGAGATAGTCATGGAGTGATATAGCACAGAAACAAGCCATTTGGCCCAGAAATACCTCTAAACCTTTCCTATGCCTGTCCAAGTGACTTCTAAATACTTCAATGTACCTGTCTCAACCACTTCCTCTGGCAGCTCATTCCATATACTAACCACTCTCTGGCTGTAAAAAGTTACTCTGTAGGCTTCTATTAAATTTCTACCCCCTCTCAGAATCATAGAAATGTACAGTGCAGAAACAGGCCCTTTGGCCCATCTAGTCCATGCCGATCCTTTTAAAGTGCCTACTCCCATCGACCTGCAATGGGACCATAGCCATCCATACCCTGACCATCCATGTACCTATCCAAACTTCTCTTAAATGTTGAAATCGAGTTTGCGTGCACCACTTGTGCCAGCGGCTTGTTCCTTAAACCTAAGCACTCTAGTTCTTGATTCCCCAGCCCTGGAGGAAAAGACTGTGCATTCACCCTACATATGCCCCTCAAGATTTTATACACCTGTACAAGATCACCCTTCGTTCTTCTAGGTTCCAGTGGAAACACAGCCAACCACCTCAACCTCTCTCCATAACTCAGTCCCTTGCATCTTGGCAACATCCCTGTAAGTCTCTTTCCAGCTTAACAGCATTTTTCCTATAAAAGGGTGAATGAACTGAACACAATATCACAAATGCAGCCTCACCAGTTCCTTGTACAACTATCTATCATCCTCAACCATCAAACACGGAATTACCCCCCCCCCTAACAGCACTGTGGGTGTCTCTACACCTCAGGGACTGCAACGGTTCAAGAAGGCAGCTCATCACCACCTTCCCAAGGGCAACTAATGATGGGCAATAAACACTGGCTTAGCTGGCGATGCCCATGTCCCGTAAATGAATAAATTAAAAAAAAAACTGGTGTCATCTATTTGTGACTCCAAACCTTCAGCTAAGTTGAAAGCAGACAAGGCTGGAAACCTCCATCATCTCTGTAAAGAGAAACCGAGCTAACATTTCAGGACCTAGACCCTTCACAAGAAGTGTTCCGAAAAAGGACCTTGGACTCAGATTATTGACTGTTTCCCCATAGATGCTGCCTGGCCTGCTGAGAGCTTCCAGCATTTTTCGATGTCAGGTTTTCTGCATGCTTTGATTTTCATATACAGACTCTCACAGTCCGGGCCATTACTGAGCCAGATTTTAAGGCAGTCCTGTAGTTCCAGGGAGTGTTGTCTCCAACCTCTCATTCCAGACTATGCTTGCTTACTTGAAACACCAGCTCCACAGTGGGATTTGAACCTAGAAACCATCAGTGCAAGGTTTCTCGATGCTGCTAAAGCAGCCTCACCCCTCTACTACCTTGCCTTTGTTGCTATGGGTACAAGGCAACATAGCGGGACGGAGATATGATTGGGTTGGCGCTGTCCTCGCTGGGGGACAGAGGTGACTTCTTTCTATCTAACCTTTGTGTCATGGTTTCCCGCCCTTCACCTGCCAATCCCAACGTTTCTCAGGATGTAGAGGGGGAGACAGTTCGGCCCACTGAGTTTGTGCTGGCCCAGGTCATCAATCCCATTCCTCCACTTATTCCCCTAACCTCTCAAACACTCACCACCATCCCCTGATTAGATCATAACACTATAAGACATAGGAGCAGAAGTAGGCCATTCAGCCCATCGAGTCTGCTCCACCATTTCATCATTGCTGATTTACTATTGTTCTCAACCCCATTCTCCTGCCTTCTCCCTGTAACCTTTGACACCCTTAATAACCAAGGAACTATCAACCTCAGCTTTAAATATACCCAATGACATCCCCTCCACAGCCATCTGTGGCAAAGAATTTCACAGATTCACCATCCTTTGGTTAAAGAAATTCTTCCTCACCTCTGTTCTGAAGGGCCAACCTTGTATTTCGAGGCTGTGCACTTTGGTCCTAGACTCCTGCACTGTAGGAAGCATCCTCGTCACATCCCAGTTCTCTCTCACATGCAGTACGGTCCCCTAGTTCTCAGCAGCCGAGAGAGTTTACAGTAGATAATTAACTCACAGCCTTTGTTTAAGATGGACACCAGAGCACCAGGAGGAAGGCACACGTGCAGACTCCACGCAGACAGTACCCAAGGTCAGGGTTGAACCTGGGTTGGAGTAGCCCTGGGGCAGGGTCTCTACCTGCTGTGCTATTGTGTCTGAACCTGAACCTGAACCTACAGAGCACTTAAATAAAATAGAAACACAAGAGGTTTTGCAGATACTGGAACTGCTGAGTAGCACAGCTACTCAGCGAATCAGACAGCATCTATGGAGAGGAGTAAACGGTCAACGTTTACTTCCTCCTCTACTACAACAATGAGGACACACTCAGCTTGCTTAAGCAACTTCCCACATTCCATCTGGGGAGCCTCCAACCCGACGGCATGAACACTGATTCTCCAACTTCCAGTACTTCCACTTCCCTTCCCCCTCACCTGGTCTCACCTAGCGTCTGCCATCTCATACTCCTTCCCCACCCGCATTTCTGGTTCTGCCCCTCCTTCATTTCTGGTCCTGATGGAGGGCCTCAGCCCAAAATGTCAACTGTTTATTCCTGTCCATAGATGCTGCCTGACTTACTTGTATCATGAACATCGAAATCTACAGAGTTCTGCAAGCATTTGTGCGTGCTGTTTAAGCCCCACCTATCTCATGGGCAGTTGCAAAGAGTCATGGGACATTAAAGGGATCAATCCCATTGTCCAGTAGCTGTGTTGCTACGAAAACGGGATTGGCTGACCAGGGGGTACATAGAACTGATCATGCACTTGGAGGGAGGGATAAGGTCTTTGAATTCATCTGACCCTGATCCTTGTTAATCCTTTCTCGACCCCTCAGTTTCTATTCCTTTCCCAGGTTCTGGACGATTACACAAGAACATTAAACGTAAAACCGTAAGAAAATAGGAGCAACATTTGGCCCATTGAATCTGCCCAACAATTCCATCATGGCGGATCAGAACCCCATCCTGCCTTCTACCTGTAACTTTTGATGCCCTGACTAATCAAGAACTTATTACCCTTTGCTTTAAATATACCCCATGACTTGGCTTCCACAGCTGTCTGTGCAACAAGTTCCACAGGTTCACCACCCTCTGGCTAAAGAAATTCCTCTTCGTCGTTGTTCTAAAGGGACATCCTTGTTTTCTGAGGCTGTGCCCTCGAGGCCTTTCAACATTTGACGGGTTTCAATAAGATTCCCCCCCCCCACCCCATTCTAAACTCCAATGGGTACAGTCTCGGAGCCGTCAAATGCTCCTCACGCATTAACCCTTTCATTACATCCACTAAGTCCCTACTTCATTTTGTCAGCTCTCAAACCCTTTGTATTTTAACATTGCACAGCAATGCCACACAACTATTGACATGAAATCATGTTGTGAAAATGTCCTATTATATAATTAGCAGTACCAGAATCAGAAAATATTAACAACACTTAATATATTTGATGTCTTGCTTATAAAAGTATTAACTAAGATGTTCATATCTCTTTGAAAGATTAAGAAGCCTCTCAAGATTATAACGCATATACTTGCCTTACCCAGGCTGATTTTTAACAGTATACCATACAGCATGTTTACCAGTGATGTAATACTCTTCTGGTAATTTTATTTTGCCTTAAGGATGCTGAAGTTCTATTAAATTATGCAAATCTTTTTTAATAAAGTCTAAACTTTATTGGTTTTGAGTATTGCAGTATTTTTATATTTCCCATGCACCTTTTAAGAACTTCTACCGCCAACATGCCTTAGCACAGTTGGATTGAGTCTTGGAGTCAGCTCTCTCTGGTTCCCCTCCTCCTCCTCTTTCCTCTGGTCCACTGTCCTCTCCTATCAGATTCCTTCTTCTTCAAGCTCCTCCACCTTTTCCCCCCTGTCCCCTCCCAGCTTCTTACACCACACCTCCTCTCTCCTCCTCGCTGGTTTCACCTATCACCTTCCAGCTTATATTCCTTCCCATCCCCCCAGCTTTTGCCTCCTTCTATTCCAGTATTGATGAAGGGTTTCAGCCCAAAGTGTGCCCTTCGGCCCTTCTTGTCCATGCTGGCAATTGTACATATCTGTACTAATTCCTGTTAACATCTCATGGTCAAAAGCCTTCTACTCTTCAACAGTTCAAGTAATTGTCTAGAATTGGAATTGGAATTGGTTTATTATTGTCACATGTACCAAGTTACATGTCTTGTATAGTGTTCATATAGATCAAATCATTACACGGTGCAGTGAGGGAAAATAGTAACAATGCAGAATAAAGCTCAAAAGCTACAGAGAAAGTGCAGATAGACAATAAAATACAAGATTATAACGAGATAGATTGTGAACGCCTAATATGTTGGGACAGTCTGTCCCCACCACCAATATCTGTGTGTTGTGTGTGTGTGTATGTTTCTATCTGTGTACTCTGTATGTGCGTGTCAATACGTGTGTGTGTCATGGTGTCTGTTGTCAGGGTTAGTGTCAGTTTGTGTATGTAGTCTATCTGTGTGTAAGTGAGCGTAGCTGTGTGTGAATGTATGTTTCTGTGTATGTTGCCATTACCTGTGTCAAGGTGTCTGTGTTGTAAGTGTGTGTGTATGTGACCATGTATGTATGTGTGCATGTCTGTTTCTGTGCATACTGTCAGTGAATGTGTGTGTGTATGTGTGCACATGAGCATGTGTGTGTGCATCTGTGTGCATGTATGTACTTGTGTGTGAGTGAGTGTGTGCATGCACGTGTATGTCTGTGTGACTGTGTATGTGTATATCTATGTGCATCGATTGTGTAGAGATGTGAGTGAGTGAGGACGTCAGTATTTTTGAGAGGGTGCTTTCTGCTTGGACTCAGGAGGTGACCACGTCACCAGTTGTGGAAGGAACATCCATCAGCTTTCACGCCAAATCTTTGTAATGGGTGAACAGAGCAGCAGCACTATCCCGGCTGGAGACAGATGTTGCTGGCATCCCTCCTCACGCTGTCGAAAAGCCGAGAACCATTGTCTTGTCAAATCAATAATGTGAGGATTTCCTGACACAAAACATTGGTGCACTGTTGTGTTGCTAAACTATGCAGAACAGATCCCCGGGTCTCCATGTTGAACACACGCCACCTGCAAGAGGTTCCGGTTTACAACAGAGGCAGCGGTGCTCAGTGGAGAGAACCAACAATTCCACAGAGCACTGCCGGATCTCACAACGTCCCAAAGCTCTTCGCAACAAAGGAAGTGTAACGCTGATGGAATGCAGGAAACCTTACGGCCAATTTGTACATAGCAAGCTCCGGCAAACCAGCCTCCCCTCTGTGGACTTTGCCTATACTTCTTGTTGTCTCAGTAAAGCCTGCATATCGTGATGTATGGCAACATATACGTACCTAACCAATACATTTACTTTGCACTTTTAACTTTTTAAATCAGGCAACCTAATCAAAGTCCTTACCCACCCTGGATATTTTCTCTTTGAGCAGAAGATACAAAAGTATGTGCAGGAGGCTCAATATCACTTTCCACCCCGTTGTCCTACGCATTTTAAATGCCCCCTAGTCAGATTAAATGGACCCTTGACCTCCGAGTCCGAACCAGGTTTATTATCACTGATAAGAGATTCTGTGGATGCTGGAAATCTAGAGTAACACACACACACACACACACACACAGTGCTGGAGGAACTCAGCAGGCCAGGCAGCATCTATGGAAAGGAATAAACAGTCAACGTTTTACACAAAAACCCTCTGATGAAAGGCCTCTACTCGAAACGTCCGCAGTGTTTCATCTTGGTACATGTGACAATAATTCCAATTCTTAAAAGAAAACCGAAATTCCAATAATAATAAGGGTCAGATAATGAGCCCTAATGATTTGGCTGAGAGATTAACCTTAGTTAGGACTTCCCTGCACTTTGTCAAAATACTACCATGGGATCTGTCACATTTACGGCAGCTGGGACCTGGAGTATAAAATCTCAAAAGAAAGTTGGCACCTCCAATATGGTACAACTTTATAAAATGCTGCAGTGACGAGCAATTATCTGGAGAAACTCAGCAGACAAAGCAGCATCTCTGGCAACTGGTCCGGCTACGGCTTTGCATGAGGCCACAGGAGACTGCAGAAAGTCGCGTGCTCAGCTCAGCACAGCACGGAATCCAACCTCCCTTCCATGGACCCTGTCTACACTTCTCGTCGGCTCGGTAATGGGGCCAACACCCCACCCACCTCAAATATTTACTCTTCTCCCTTCTCCTACTGGGCAGAAGATACAAAAGCCTTTGAAAGAATGCAACACCAGCTTCTTTCTCAGTGTTACCAGACACTGAAAGGCCCTCTTGCACAATAAGATCATAGCAATCAACCTCGTTACGATTTCACACGTTATTGATTACCAACACCGCACTTTCTCGCTGTTCCACTTTATTCTGTGTTGGTATTGTGTCATTCTGTAATGATCTGAGCTGCATGAACTGTAAGCAAAGTGGGTGGGTGTTGGTGACATTCAGTTTCACAACTGTAAAAGTCCCAGTGAAGGGTTTTGGCCCAAATTTCAGACTCCAGAGATGACGATCCCAGATCGGCTGAGTTCCTCCAGCAGTTTGGGTGTGTTGGTCTTGACGTGCAGAAATTCTTGTGTTTAGGAACCTTGGTGAACATCAGAATCGTTATAGTGCAGAATAAACTGGTAAATGGGATTAGGATAGATTGTGCTTGTTGGTAGTACTGAGATGATGGGCTGAATGGCCTGTTTCGGTACTGCACGATTCAATGACTATCCCTATTCTGCGCCAGCCAGGGAGACAGCTCTACTAACCCCCACTCCTGCATCCCAGGACAGAGTGCTGACACACACTGAGGGAAAGAGGCCCTTCGGCCCGACTGGTCCATGCCAGCCAAGATCCTCTGTCCGAATTAGTCCCATTTGCCTGCGCTTGGCCGATAGCTTTCTCAACCTTTCCAATCCTGAAAAGGATGTCTATTTAAGTGATTGGAGGAAAGTTTAGGGGAGATATGAGAGGTAGGCTTTTATACGTGGAGTGCATGGGACTGTGGAAAGCACTGTCAGTGGTGGTTGTAGAGGCTGACACATTAGGGTCATTAAAGAGACTCTTAGATAGGCTCATGGATGTAAGAAATATGGAGGGTTATGGGATACGTAGAGGGAGGAGTTAGGTTCATTGTGGAGTAGGTCAACACAGCATAGAGGGCTGAAGGATCTGATCTGTGTGTGCTGTTGATCCAAATGTCTTTCACAGGGCAGCATGGATTTGTAGCGGTTAGCGCCAACGACTGGGGTTCAGTTCCTGCTGCTGTCAGTAAGGAGTTTGTCTGTTCTCCCCATGACTGTGCGGGTTTCCTCTGCGTGCTCTGGTTTCCTCCCACATTTCAAAGACGTACAGGTTAGGGTTAGTATGTCGCGGGCACGCTGTGTCAGTGCCAGGTGCATGGTGACACTTGTGGGCTGCCCCCAGCACATCCTCGGACTGTGCTGGTCGTTGATGCAAACCATGCATCCGATGCACATGTGACAAACAAAGCTAAACTTTATTTATATTTAAAAGTAGTTATTATGCCTGCCTCAACCACTTCTTCTAGCACAGATATCAGCCTTTATGTAAAAAAAAATGCCTCTCAAGTTCCTATTAAACCTTAAACCCCTGCCCTGGGAAAAAGACTGAGTGCATTCACCCTGCCACTGTCCTGTGTGATTTTACACACTTTGGACACACAGGACACCTCCCTTCCTCTGCGCAGTCACATCTTCTGGTGAGCTTCACCGTGAAGTGTTAATTTGTGGCGGGAGGTTGGGTGGGTAGGTGGGTGGGTGGAGGGTGGCACCTGCCCTGATATCCTAGGGTTCACTGGCAGTCATCCTATCAGATTGCTTCTTCTTCAGCTCTTCATCTTTTCCACCTATCACCACCCAGCTTCTCATTTCATCCCCTCCCCAACCTGCCAGCTTGCACTCCGTCCCCTCCCTTCACCCGCTTATTCTGGCACCTGTCCCCTCCCTATCCAGTCCCGACGAAGGGTCCTGGCCCAAAATGATGACCTTTTACTCCCCTCCATAGACTCAGAGTCCCTTCCCATTTAGTGTGTGCCAAAAAGCTCTTGATTTGTACGGGCGTTAAAGGTTACGGGGAAGAAGACAGGAGAATGGGGTTGAGAGGGATAATAAATCACCCATGTTCGAATGATAGAGCAAACACGATGGGCCGAAGGGGCTAATTCTGCTCTTATGGTCACCTCTTCTGCTGCAGTTAACCAGCTGAGCACTCCGCTGCCGTTTCTGTTAATTTGTTCCATACCTCCATTAATCAGTGAAAAATAAAGTGCGGTCTCATCTTCCTCCTCTTGCCTGAGGCTGGGTTGATTTGCAACCTTCCCCGGTTCCGCGGTCAAACCCAGGCAAATCAATTAGCTCAATCCTCCATCTCCCGGAGAGGCCGCACCTGGCTCCGGGCTCCCCGCGGTTTTCCATTCTCCCACCGAAAGTAAATCTCAGCCCTGTGGATCAATTGCCAGAGAATTAAACTGTTTTGTCTTTGGGGTGACGCTTTTTGTGCGGGGAAGGTGTCACGTTACCTGCCCAGCTCCCAGGCCAAGCTCCTCCTTAACCTAGGGCACCAGCCTCGTCTCCTGTCCCGGGGCTTACCTGCTGATTGCGCGGGTGTCCAGTGTCCCTTCATTGCCTGTCAGTCAAGACGCGGGGAGTCAGCTGTCCGTCAGCAGCTCGCTTAAAGGGAGGCCTCCAGGCGGGGGGCGAGGGGGTTCTTCACTCTCCGTTCAGAGAGCTGCACGAAGATTCAAAGATCACATAGTAGCTTTATTGGTCATATGTAGGAGGTAGCAGTTAGCGCAATGCTTTACAGCAACCAGCGGTTCAATTCCTGCCGCCGTCTGCACGTCCGTTTCCTCCGGGTGCTCTGGTCCCCTCCCGCATCCCAAAGATTAGGGTTAGTGAGTCGTGGGCACCGCCAGAAATGTGGCGATACTTGTCGACTGCCCACAGCACAATCCTTACTGATTCGACTTGAGGCAAACAAGACATTTCACTGTATGTTTGAATGTACCCGTTACAAATAAAGCTCATGTTTATAAATGAGCATCAAAACTTACAGTGCAATAGGCCATTTTCACAATCTGACGATGTTGAAACTAGGGTTGCAGGGGGATGGGGACTAGAGTGCCAGAACAGTTAGTGGAGACAGATGTTGGTAAGATTTCAGACTAAGTCAGGAATCAAAAGGCTGAGCATGGCGCGACTATTGTCCTGAGATGCATATATTTCAATGCAAGTAGTGTAGGAAAGGCAGATGAGTTCAGGGCATGGATCAACACTTGGAATTATGATGTTGTAGCCATGAGTGAGACCTACTCGCAGGAGGGGCAGGACTGGATACTCAGGATTCTGGGGGTCCATTTTAGACGTGACAGAGTGGGAGAGATGGCGTTAATAGTTAGGGAAAATGGCACGGTAGTGCTCAGTCGGGACAGACTGGAGAACTCGTCTAGTGAGCTATTACGGGTGGAACTGAGAAATAAGACAGGTATGACCACATTAATGGGGCTATATTAAAGACCACTCAACAGTCTGAGGGATTTAGAGGAACAAATGTATAGAGAGATCACGGACTGTTGCAAAGAAACATAGAGAAGTTACAATTGGTGATTTTAACTTTCCACATATTGACTGGGAATCCCATACTATAAAAGGGCTGGATGGGAAAGAGTTTGTCAAATATGTTCAGGAAAGTTGCCTTAATCAGTATACAGTATAGAAGTCCTAATGAGGGAGTGTGTGGTACTTGATCTGCTATTGGGGAATGAGACAAGGCAGCTGACAGAAGTTTGTGTAGGGTAACACTTTGCATCCAATGACCACAATGCCATTAGTTTCAAAGTACATATGCAGAAAGATAGGTCTAGTCTGCGGGCTGAGATTGTCAATTGGAGAAAGGCCAATTATGAAGATTATCAGATATGATCTGGAAAGTGTGGATTGGGACAGGCTGTTTCTGGCAAAGGTGTACATGGTAAGTGGGAGGCCTTCAGAAGTGAAGTTTTGAGAGTACAAAGCTTGTATATATCTGTCAGAACAAAAGGTAGAGATAACAGGTTGAGGGAACGTTGGTGTTCAAGAGATATTGAGGCCCTGGTTAAGAGAAAAAAGAGGAAATGCATAGCAGGTACAGGCTGGTAGGAACAAACAAGATGCTTATGGAGTATAAAAAATGCAAGGGAACACTTAAGGAAGAGATCAGGAGCGGTAAAAAAAAGGCATGAAGTTGCTCCAGCAGACAAGATGAAGGAAAATCCTGTGGAATTTTACAGATATGTTAAGAGCAAAAGGATTGCAAGGGATAAAATTGGTCTTCCGGATGACCAGAATCCATGTGTGGAGCCAAAACAGGTGGACGAGATCTTAAGTGCATTCTATGCATCTGTATTTACTCAGGAGACGAATACAGAGTCTACAGGAGTGAGGCAAAGCAGAGGAGGACGTGTTTGCTATCCTGAGGCAAATCAAGGTGGATAAATCTCCAGGCCTGACAAGATGTTTCTTGGACCCTATGGGAGGCAAGTGCAGAAATTGCCAGGGCCCTAGCAGAGATATATAATTCTTCCTCACAACGGGAGAGGTACCAGAGGATTGTAAGATCGCCAATCTTGTTCCGGCTGTAAGCATAAACCAGGAAATTATAGGCTGGTGAGTCTGACATCAGTTGTGGGAAAGTTATTGGAAGGTATTCTAAGGAAATGGAAATACAAGTATTTGGATAGACATGGACTGATTAAGGATAGTCAGCATGGCTCCATGCATGGTAGGTCATGTCTAACCAAGCTTACAGAATTTTTCGAGGAAGTTACCAGGAAAGTAGATGAAGGCAAGGCAGTGGATGTTGTCTACATGGAATTTTGCAAGGCATTTGACAAAGTTCCACATAGGTGGCTGTTCAAGAAAGTTCAGCTGCTTGGCTTTCAAGAAGATGTAGTAAAGTGAATTTGACATTGGCATTGAGGGAGAAAGCAGAAAGTGTTAGTAGATGATTGTCTATCTGCCTGGAGGCCTGTGACTAGTGGAGTGCCACAGGGATCGGTACTGGGTCCTTTGCTGTTTGTTATCCATATCAAAAATCTGGCTGATAATGTGGTTAACTGGATCAGCAAATTTGTGGATGACACCAAAATTAAGGGTGTAGTGGACAGTGAGGAAGGCTATCACGGCTTGCAGAGGGATTTGCATCAACCGGGAAAATGGGCTGAAAATGGCAGATGAAATTTAATGCAGACAAGTGTCAGGTTTTGCACTTCAGTAGGACCAACCAGGGTCCATAACGGTAGGACGCTGAGGAGTGTGGTAGAACAAAGGGATCTGGAAATGCAGGTCCATAATTCATTGAAAGTGGTGTCACAGGTAGATAGGGTCATAAAGAAAGCTTTTGGCATGTTGGCCTTCACAAATTAATGTACTGAGTACAGGAGATGGGATGTTCTGTTGAAGTTGTATATGACATTGGTGACGCCTAATTTAGAGTATTCTGTGCAGTTTTGGTCACCTACCTACAGGAAAGATGTCAATAAGCTAGAAAGAGTACAGAGAAATTTTACAAGGATGTTGCCAGGTCTGAAGGACCCGAGTATAAGGGAAGAAAGACTGAATAGGGTGAGACTTTATTCCTTAGAACATAGAGGATTGAGAGGAGATTTGATAGAAGTATACAAAATTATGAAGGGTATACATAGGGTAAATACAAGCAGGTATTTTCCGCTGAGGTTGGGTGTGACATCAACCAGAGGTCATGGGTTACGGGTGAAAAGTGAAAAGTATAAGGGTAACATGAGGGAAAACTCCTTCACTTAGAGAGTTTGGATTGAGCTGCCAGTGCAAATGATGCATGTGAGCTTGAGTTCAACACTTAAATGAGGTTTGGATAGGTACATGGATAGTGGGGTATTGGGGGGGGGCATTAGTCCTGGTGCAGGTGGATGGGAGTAGGAAATTTAATTGGGTCAGCACAGACTAGATGGGCTAAAGGGCCTGTTTCTGTGCTCTACTTCTTTATGACTTGACTCTCCGGCTAGACTCCCGGTGCCAACATACCATGGCCACAACTTACTAACCCTAATCCTTCCATCATTGGACTGTGGGAGGAAACTGAAGCACCCGGAGGAAACCCACACGGTCACGGGGAGAATGTACGAACTCCTTGTCGAGAGTGGCGGGAATTGAACCCCCATCAGTGACTGCTGACGCTGAAAGGCGATTGCGCTAACCACGTTGGATCACAAGGATTGCACCAGGCGTTATTTCTGCCTGATGCTAACATGAAAAGAAATCTTTCCTATGCTGCTTTAAATAGGATAATATCAGGCCGGCTGGTGGCGCAATGACATTGGCGTCGGGTTCGAAACTAGTCGGGTCCGCTCCCAAGTACGTTCTCCATCCGTGCCGGGTTGAGTGTCGAGACCGCAACTCGACCTCGAAAAATAAAGGGAAACTACTGCGAAAATGTCTGTGTGAGGAGTGGCGCGCCACGCAGTCTCTCTCTCTCTCGATCTGCGCCTTGTAAAAGCCATGAAAAATCCATCATCAGGGATGCAGTCACGGACATGCAGATGCACACGCACAGACACACGCCAACATAAATAAATAAATAAATAAATAAATAGGATAATAATTCCCTTATGGTTGTGGTGATGACATATGTTAGGGTTTCCGATCTTGTGAACTTTAGGCCTCCTCATGAAACAGGGAGAGGACCTGCAGTCTAATGCACAAGCCTGGCAAGTAAAAGGCTTGGTATCCCATGTGTGTGACCCAGCACTTCAAAGCCTCTCTATCATCCACAATACAAGATTGTCGCAGGTAGACAGGGTGGCAAAAGAGGTGTCTGGCACGCTGGCTTTCATCAGACGTGGCAGTGAGTGCAGGATTTGAGATCGAGCCACAGAACTCTACAGCACAGAAACAGGGTCTCAGGGCCTTCACACCAACTAGCAGCTGCTGACTGGTTATTCAGCCGAGCTCCATCGACCTGACCTGGGCTATAGCGCCCCCATACCCCTCCCATCCACGTACTTATCCAAACTCCTCTTCAATGTTGCAATCAAACCCACGTCCACCACTTCTGCCAGCAACTCGTTCCACACTCCCACCACCCTCTGAGTGCAGGTTCCCCCTCAGGTCCCCCTTTCACCCTTAACCTATGACCTCTAGTTGTAGTCTCACCCAACCTCAAGGGAAAAAGACTGCTTGCATTTACCTTGTCTATGCCTCTCATAATTTGTATGTCTCTATCAAATCTCCCCTCATTTTCCTGCACTCCAGGAAATAAAGTCTGAACCTTTTCAACCCTTCCCTCTAACTCACATCCTGAATATCCTTGTTATGTTGCAGTGATACAAGACATTAGTTAGGCTGCACCTGGGCTACCTTTGCGTACGGTTTTGGTCACCCTGATTCAGGAAGGATTTCTTTAGACTGGGAGAAGTGCAAAGAAGATTTACTCAAATGTTGCCAGGATTCGAGGGCCTGAGGTTAGGTAGGCTGGGACTGTATTCCTTGGAGTGTAGGAGACTGACCTACGGAATTTAGTCAAATCCTGAGGTGCATAGAGAGGGTGAGCGCTCACAATCTTTTTCCCAATGGAAGGGAACCAAAATCGAGTGCGCGCAAGTTTAAAGTGAGAGGGAGAAGATTCAGACGGACCTGGGAGTAAATTTTTCACCCAGAGGATGGCGTGTATGTGGAGCTGCCAGGGGGAAGTGATTGATGCTGTGTCATGGTCTGGTCCGTGAAGTCCGTATTCCGGTTCACGGTCCGGTCCATTGACGCTTGCTCCAGGTTTTCCTGTCTACCCTGTTTCTGTTCTTGTTGAGCTCTAATTGAGGCAGCTGATGCTCATTGGGGCTGGTTGCATAAATACCTTCAGAGACCCAGGCATGGCTGCAGGATTGTTCTTGTCCTTACTCCTTGTATCCCTTCCTCTGCCTTCTGTTTCCTCGCCTGAAGCCTTGCCTTGTCTTGCCAGTAACTCTCGCCTCGCCTGAAATTCTTGTCTTGCCTTGCTTTGCCAGAAGCCCTGCCTTGTCTTGCCAGTAACTCTCACCTCACCTGAAGTTCTCGTCTCGCCTTGCATTGCCTGAAGCCTTGCCTTGTCTTGCTGGTAACTCTCGCTTCGTCTTACCTGCAGTCTTGTCCTGGAGTCACCCTGTACCTAGCTCCCTTCCTGTCCCTCGCCTCCGCCCAGGTAAGCCAGGCCATCTTGCCGTTACCTGCGGTTGGTTCTGTCCCTTGCCTCTGTTGGGTGGTGATCCGCGCCCTGCCCCGGAGGAGCCTGCCTAGCCTCAAGCCTGAAGACTCCAGCCTCCTGCCTAGCCTCAAGCCTGAAGACTCCAGCCTCCTGCCAAGCCTCACCTTGAGCCTCTAGCCTCCAGTGCCAAGCCTCGCCTCTAGCCTCTTACCAAGCCAAGTCTCTAGCCTCCAGCCTCCTGCCAAGCCTCGCCTCTAGCCTCTTGCCAAGCCAAGTCTCTAGCCTCCAGCCTCCTGCCAAGCCTCGCCTCGAGTCTCTAGCCTCCTGCCAAGCCTCGCCTCGAGCCTCTCGCCAAGGTCTCCAGCCTCCTGCCAAGCCTCGCCTCGAGCCTCTTGCCAAGCCTCACCTCGAGCCTCTAGCCCTGCCAAGCCTCGCCTCGAGCCTCTAGCCTCCTGCCAAGACTCGCCTCGAGCCTCCTACCAAGACTCACCTCGAGCCTCTAGCCTCCTGCCAAGCCTCGCCTCGAGCCTCTATCCTCCTGCCAAGCCTCGCCTCGAGCCTCTATCCTCCTACCAAGCCTCGCCTTGAGCCTCTAGCCTCCATCCTCCTGCCAAGCCTCGCCTCGAGTCTCTAGCCTCTAGCCTCCTGCCAAGTCTCGCCTCAAGCCTCCTGCCAAGCCTCGCCTTGAGCCTCTTGCCAAGCCAAGTCTCCAGCCTCCTGCCAAGCCTCACCTCAAGTCTCTAGCGTCCAGCCTCCTGCCAAGTCTCGCCTCGAGCCTCTAGCCTCCTGTCAAGCCTCGCCTCGAGCCTCTAACCTCCAGCCTCCTGCCAAGCCTCGCCTCGAGCCTCTAACCTCCAGCCTCCTGCCAAGCCTCGCCTCGAGCCTCTAAGACTCCAGCCTCATCCTGCCTGCCAGCCAAACCTTGTCCTTGCCTGGTTTCGGGGTCCGAGCCAGAGGCAAGACCCAGGTACTGAGTCCTTGTCTAGTCTCTGGCTCGGAGTCCAAGCCCGGGCTCCTAGCTCTTTTGTCCAGTCCTGTTCCAGGTTCCTGGTTTTCCTGACCATGTCCTTGCCATCGCCCTGTATCCTAGTCCTATCCCTAGTACTTCAGTGTCTTGCACTTGGGTCCGTTCCCAGACACCCCCTTATGACATGCTGGTACAATATCTATGTTTAAAAGACATCTGGAGAAGTACATGGTTAGGAAAGGTGGTCGGCATGGGTGAGTTGGGCTGTTTCCCTGCTGTGTTACTCTGAGACTGTGAAGGGACACTGTCCATTTGCCTGGATGAGTACAGTTCCAAAAACACTTGAGAAATTCAACACCATCCAGAATCAATCAACCCCTCTGGCTGTCATCTTGAACAGTCATTCCCTCCACCAGAATATTCCCAAATCCCCTGGGCAGCCCGCCACAGGCACCATCACCCAGCTTGGTCCCAAATCCAACCAAACATCTGCAACCAGAAACACAGGCGACGAATTTAGTGAGGATCGCTACAAATGTAAATTGAACTATGGTGGTGTAGCCGTTACAGAGACTTGGCTCAGATGGGGGACTGAGTTCAGGGGTAATGTTGCAGATCTATAGAACTCTGTTTAGACTACACTTGGACTATTGTGTTCAGCTCGAGTCACCTCATTATTAGGAAGGATGTGGAAGATTTAGAGAGGGCGCAGAGAAGGTTTGCCAGGATGCTGCCTGAATTAGAGAGTACATCTTATGAGGAAAGGTGAGTGAGCTAGGGCTTTTCTCTTTGGAGTGAAGGAGGATGAGAGGTGACTAGACAGAGGTGTACAAGATGGTAAGGGGCATAGATGGAGTGGACAGTCAGAGACTTTTCTCAGGGTGGAAATGACTTATACGAGGGGGTATAATTTTAAGGTGATTGGAGGCAAGTATAAGGGGGGATGTCAAAGGTAGGTTTTTTCACACAGAGAGTGGTGCGTGTTAAAGCAGATATATTAGGGACATTTAACAGATAGGCATATAGATTAAAAACAATGGAGGGTTATGAAGGAGGGAGGCATTAGATTAATGTTGAAATAAATTATAAGGCTGGCTCAACATTTTGGGCTGAAGGGCCTATACTGTACTGCATGGGTCTATATTCTGTGTCCCATCTCATCACTGTCCATATCCCTTCACTTCTGCTCGCTCTCAGTGAAAGTATTAACACAATCATTTTTACCTTTTTATTTTTTATAAACTTTAAGTGATGTTAATTAATGGTGTCATGTCAACCAAAATAAGAGAGACTCAGCTGCTGCTTCTTGAAGCATTAGCCCCTATCAGGTGTCAGTCCCCCTTCGCTGCCCACCCCACCACGAGCCGCCTGCGGTTTCATTTTCATCAGATCAGACATGTAAAGGGAGGTCGCGGAGGAAAAAGGCTCTCGGATCAGCGTAGAGAAAACAAACAAGATTAAAGCTCAGCTGAGCGCTGATGAGGTCTTCAAGGTCCGGCGTTCAAGCGGAGCTGATTTGGTGAATGAAGCAATTCCACTTGGCTCACAGCTCACAAACATCCCAAGAATTTCTCAGGGGAACTTAACCAATTCTGACATGGTTGAGCCTGCTTGCAGTAAATGATAAACTTATACAAATTCTGGTAGATTAATATACACATATCGGATTCTCTAATGCACTGTTTGCTTAATTGGAACCAGACAGGTCAATTAATGGCCTGTCTGCTTAACTCCTTCAAGTCAAGTTTGAGTTTATTGGCCCATCTCCACAAATGCACGTGTGCACAGGTGTGCTGAAAGTCTTAACTTGTGGCAGCATCACAGGCATCAAATAAGCAGCATTTACGAGAAATCATAAAATTGAACATAAATTACATACAATTTGTACAAGATTAGACATAATTAGAATCAAAAAAATTTCATCTTAGTGCAAGCTAGTTGAAGGGGTCATAGCACTGGTTTATTGAGACAGTGATTAGAGTTTTGCCGGTTAGCTCTGCAGAGGGTAAGTATCGCTCAGCAAACTCTCTGCACCATAAATTTACTCAGGTTAGTTGTGACCCCTCAATTATATCATGTCGGGTTTGTTGCCGTGAGCACAAGTACAGTGAGGTGCAGGTGCGGCGATAAACATCACAGCCACACAGAAAACACACGGAATATAATTGTACCGGTTAAGACAGAAGGAAACTATGCAAGAACGAGACATTAGTGTTTTAAAAAATGACTCAATCAGAGACAAGTCCATGGTCGGGCCAGAGGTGTTCTGTTGCTGAGGTTGAAGGGAAGTAGCTGTTCTTGAACCTGGTGATGTGGGACTCCAGGGTCCTGCACCTCCTGTCTGATGGTAGCTGCCAATATCTGATGACGGATATTGACTTCCTGATATCGCCGATGGTGGTGAGGGACGTGCCTGTGACAGATGGGGCAGAGTTCACCATTCTCTGCAGATTCTCACCTCTCTTACGGTAATGGAGAGGAGAGTTTCCAGCAGGTAAAGTCTAGGAAATCCTCAGAGACGACGGATTTTCTCCGGATCAAAACTAATCAGTGCACTGAACAGTTGGAAGTCAAAGGCCCGGAGTTTTGGGATTCCCTCCTTAAACTTCCCACCTCTTTATCCTCCTTTACAACAAGTGCTGGAACCAGAGTGTGAAAGGCATTCAAAGCAATGTAGCATGAAAAGCAAATCTTCTGGCCCTTCTCATTCATGCTGACCTTTTTCTACACAAATTGGTTTAACTTCTCCACTTTTGGCCCATTACCCTCTCAACCTTCCCTAACCATGGACACCGACCACAAAATAGTACAACATAGTACAGGCCCTTCAGCCCACAATGTTGTGCCAACCTGTTAACCTGCTCTATACCAATGATCTGGATGATAACGAGGTTATCTGGATCAGCAAAGCTGCGATGACATCACGATTGAGGGTGTAGTGGACAGTGGGGAAGGCTATCATGACTCGCAGAGAGATCTGCATTAACTGGAAAAGTGGGCTGAAAAATGACAGATGGAATTTAATGCAGTTAAGTGCGAGGTTTTGCATTTCGATAGGACCGATCAGGGTAGGTCTTACACAGTGAACGGTAGGGCACTGAGGAGTGTGGTAGAGCAAAGGGATCTGGGAATACAGGCCCATAATTCTTTGAAAGTGACACCACAGGTCGATAGATTTGTAAAGAAAGCTTTTGGCACATGGGCCTTCATAAATCAATGTACTGAGTGCAGGAGATGGGATGTTATCTTGGAGTTGTATCAGATGTTGGTGAGGCCTAATTTGGAATATCGTGTGCCATTTTGGTCACCTACCTACAGGAAGAATGTAAATACGATTGAAAAGGTACAGAAAAAATGTTGCCGGGTCTGGAAAGATTGAATAGGTTAGGACTTTATTCCTTGAAATGTCAAAGATTTGATAGAGGTGTACAAAACCTTGAGGGGTATAGACAGTGTAAATGCAAACAGGCTTTTCCCTCTGAGGTTGGGTGGGACTACAACCAGAGGCCATGGGTTGAGGGTGAAAGGTGAAAAGTTTAAGGGCAACATAAGGAGAAACTTCTTCACTCAGAGGGTCACGAGAGTGTGGAATGAGCTGCCAGGACAAGTCATGCATGCAAGCTCAATTTCAACATTTCAGAGAAGTTTGGATAGGTACGTGGACGGCAGGGACACAGAGGGTTGTGGTCCCAGTGCAGGTCAATGGGAGCAGGCAGTTTAAATGGTTCAGCACAGACTAGATGGGCCAAAAGGACTGTTGCGGTACTTCTCTATGACTCCATACTCCAAGGTCAATCGAACCATTCCTTCCCACATAGCCTTCCATTTTTGTTTTAACCATGGGCCCAAGAGTCTGTTCAATGTTCAATATATTTGCCTCAGTCACCACCCTTGGCAACGTGTTCCATGTACCCATCACTCTCTGTGTAAAAACACTATCTCTGACATTCCTCCAATCACCTTAAAACTATGCCACCTTGCATTAGCCATTTCCAACCTGGGGAAAAGTTTCTGTCCAAGTTTAATTATGTTTCAGACATTCTAATTGTGCACACCTCTAACACTTCCTTTGGCAGCTTGCTCTATATACCCACCACCCTCCCGGTGAAAAGGTGATCCCCTTAGAATCTTCCCCCTCTGGTCGGGCTCTTCAAATGACCTGCTTACACTAACAGCTGATCCCCGGATCTCTGAATCCGCCTCATCGCAGCCCCTGCGCTTCATGTGCCTACCTCCTCTGCGCTTTCTCTGTAACACCGTCTTCTTTTCCCTTCCCTCAACCTGTCTAGATGGGGCACAGACAAAAGCTTTTCACTGAGTGACAACAACAATTCAACGCCAATACCTAGGCCGCAAGTGCCGCCATACATCTTGTGCCGATACAGCAGGCCCGCCACTTACTAACCCGTAGATCTTTGGAATGTGGGAGAAAACCGTATCACCAGGAGGAAAGCCACACAGTCGCGGGAAGAACATACAAATAGAGAGCGGCGTGAACGGAGTCTAGAACATACATACAGAGAGCGGCGTGAACGGAGCCGAGAACATACAGAGAGCGGCGTGAACGGAGCCCAGGTCACTGGTAGAGCAAGGTGTTACTCCAGCCGCTATGCTACTGTGCTGGCCTTCTTCATTACCTACCTACTTACATACCTTCCTCCCTCCCTCCCTCCCTACCTACCGCCCTCCATCCCTCCCATCTCCCCATACTTCCTGCCCCTTTTTACACAGTGGCACTATTGTAATTGAAAAGGTTTACCCGAGGAGTGATTACCGCTTATTGAAAGTTGTCCCTCTTGACACTACCAATTGCATTTTGCAACTTGAAAACATTATATTAATTCAAAGGAAGACACAAGAGTCCGAAACACAGGTGTAACCTCGTCTTTACTTTAAGCGAGGCGCGCACGGATCACGTAGTAGCGTGACGACTTTTACAATTAACAATTTTTTTTTACATATAACCCGCAATTAATTATTTAAACAAACAAGGATGCTTAATCAACCGATACACAAGATAACTGAAATATAAGTGAAATATGAAATACGGAGTGATTCAGGGGGCAGTGGCTTTCAGACGTTTGCGGCTGGAGTTCGGCTGCTCCCACAACCTGGTGGACACTGCCACCTGGCGTTTGCATGCTCTCCCTGCAGCCGCAGCTTCCACAAAACCAAGGGAAGTTGGACACTTGCTGACAGAAATCGCCCCACCACTCCCACTCAAAGTCGACTTTGAGACACGTATGCCCAAGTGCTATGAAAAACTCACTTGCAGCATCAGATAAGTAGCATCCGCAGGAAAACATAAATGCAAATTTTTAACAAGCTACTACACAAGTAAAGCACAGACCATTATGATAAAAGATTAAAGATTAGCTTTATTTGTCACATGCACATTGAAACATCAAAACATTCCGTGCAAGGCGTCGTTTTCATCGAGGATGTGCTGGGCACAGCCTGCAGATCCTAAGTTCCTGATGCAGGTTGATGGGACTAGGTAGAATAGCACAGACTAGATGGGCTGAAGGGCCTGTTTCTGTGCTGTAGTGCTCTTGGACTGTAAGTGTCGCCGTGCATCCGGTGCCAACGTGGCAGGCCTATAACTTACCCGTATGTCTTTGGAACGTGGGAGGGAGGATATACATACAGTACGTGTGTGGAAGCCTAAGGGCTCAGAGGAGTCCCGTGGTCACTGGGAGAAAGTACAGGTAGCAGTGGGAATTGAACCCAGGTTGGTGACGTTGCAATAGTGCGACACTGAATGTGAGGCTAATGCGTCACCCCATACTTCCAACTCCTTTCCGCCCACATTGTTCTAACTGGCTCCAATTCTCTCTTTCTTTCTCTGCCTCCATCTATCCACCTGCCATGGCCTCCCAACACCTCCTCCACGATCTCCATCAGCACAGGTGCACCACTGGACCGTCTGCTTAGCCCCCTGCTCTACTCGCTTTACACTTACGACTGTGTGGCATGGTACAGCTCCAATGCCATATTCCTGTTTGCTGACGACACTCTGTTGTGGTCTGTATCAAAGGGGGGTGATGAATCAGCATGCAGGAGGGAGATTGAAAACTTAGCTGAGCGGTGTAATAACAACCACCTCTCACTCAATGTCAGTAAGACCAAGGAGCTGATTATAGACTTTGGGAGAAGGAGATCAGGGGTCCGTGAGCCAATCCTCGTCGGAGGAGCAGAGGTGGAGAGGGTCAGACACTTTAAATTCCCGGGTGTTACTATTTCAGGGGGCCTGTCCTGGACCCAGCACGGAAGTACAATTGCGAAGAAGGCACGGTAGTGCTTTTACTTCCTCCGGAGTCTGCGGAGATTTGGTATGACATCTAAAACTTCGACAAACTTTTATGGATGTGTGGTGGAGAGTGTGCTGACTAGCTGCATTGCACTCTGGTATGGAAACACCAATCCCTTTAAACAGAAAATCCTACAAAAGGTAGTGGATTCAGCCCAGTACGTCATGGGTAAAGCCATCCCAACCACTGAGCACATCTGCATGAACGGCTGTTGTAGAAAAATGGCATCCATCGTCAGAAACCCCCACCACCCAGGCCATGCTCTTTTCTCGCTGCTGCCGTCAGGTAGAAGGTACAGGAGCCCCAGGACTTGCACCAGCAGGTTCAAGAACAGTTACCACCTTCCAACCATCAGGCTCTTGAATGGGATATCTACCCTCAACTTCACTTCCAACAACCAATAATCTCACTTTAAGGACTTTTTTATCTCATTATCTCATGTTCTCATTATTTATTGCTATTTATTTACATTTACATTTACATTTGCACAGTTTGTTGTC
The DNA here is from genome assembly GCF_030028105.1 of Mobula birostris. NCBI lineage: Eukaryota > Metazoa > Chordata > Chondrichthyes > Myliobatiformes > Myliobatidae > Mobula > Mobula birostris. The sequence continues at coordinate 49,081 of NW_027278546.1, read as the reverse complement.
TTCTGCACTCTGGTTGATCTTCCATTGATCCTGTTATAGCAACTATTCTATAGATTTATTAAGTATGCCCACAAAAATAAATCTCAGGGATGTATGTGGTGACATATATGTACTTTGATAATAAAACTGACTTTGAACGTTGAACACCTTCCCTCCCCTATCTAGTATAACCTGACCCCTCAACTCACCAAGCATCTCAGGTCTCGACCTAACCACTTCCACTCTCTCCTTTTCACATCAACCATCTCCCCTTCTCCATGTTCAGTCCTGATTTAGGGTCTAGACTTGAACCATTTTCCTCCACAAATGCTGCTCAACACACTCAGATCCTCCAGCAGATTTTTGGTTTCTCCTGATTCCAGCATCTGCCGTCTCTTTCATTTTCATTAAAGAGTTGGAGTTCCTTAACAGCTATGCTTGCTTTTATTGCTCATTTTGGATATTGGGGAGTAGTGGGTCTGGTTGATCATTATGGAAGGCAAGCCTATTGTCACAACCACGGATTTGGCAGTGCAGTAAATACGGCAATTGCGCTTGTGAATATGCATGTGTCAGCTAATTATTATTTCATTTTGATAGTACTTAACTCTATACTTATTGTCATAGTGCTTGTCGAGACTCGGACACAGCACAGCAGCGCCTTGCTGCCTGTTTGCATTCGGCCTTGCCTGAAAAATTGGACTGTCAAATCAACTGACTCTGAAGACTAGCGGTATTCACTTAATATTTAGTGGTTCTTTTCAGCCGTAGTGTAGGCTTCGTTCACCATTTGAGAGTTTTAGTTCACGACCCTGCTTGGCCTAGCATTTATTGTTTTCTTTTCTCTTTAACACTGTTCACATTAATGTCTGTGAAATATCAACCCGCTTCTGTGTCTCTCACTCCGCACTTGGGCCATGTCCGAACCTGGTAACGCCTATAGACCACCAAGACAGCCAATCAGCCATCATTTATATGAGCCCCATTTTATTCCTCCCGCATACCCATTGTTCCAAATTTCACCGCTCACCCACACACGAGGAGCAATTTACAGCGGCCAGTTAATCTTCCAACTCGGCCTGTTGGATATGGGAGGAAATCGGAGGAAAACTTGAAGACAGAGCACAGGGTTAATGGCAGGATTCTTAGCAATGTGGAGGGACAGAGGGATTTGGGGCCCACGTACATAGATCCCTCACAGTTGCTGCGCAGGTTGATGGGGTGGTTAAGAAGGTGTACGGTGTGTTGGCTTTTACCAGTCAGGGAAATGAGTGCCTGACCGGCTCCATAAAACCCTGGTTAGACACTTGGGGTATTATGTTCAGTTTGGATCACCTCATCATAGGAAGGATGTAGAATCATTAGCAAACGTGCAGGGCAGCTTTATCGGGATGCTGCCTGAATGAGAGGATAGATTGAGTGAGCTAGGGCCTCTCTCTTTGCAAGAAGGAAGGTAAGAGGTAACATTAGAGAGGTAAGATTAAAGAGCAGCGTCTTTTCCCAGGACAGCAAGAGGACATACTTTTAAGATGATTAGTGGAAGGTTTGGGTGGGGGGGGGGTGATGTCAGAGCTTGTTTTACAGAGAGTGTGGTGGTTGCCTGGGGTGATGCATTAGGGACATTTAAGAGACTCTTAGACAGGCCAATGGATGAAAGTAAAATGGAGGGCTGTGTACGACAGAAGGGTTAGATTGAACTTGGAGTGGGCTCAAGGGCCGGCACAACATTGTGGGCCAAATGGCTTGTGCTGTGCTGTTCTGTTCTATATGACACTAGTATGTTACACTATGTAAGGTAGAAACCCATATAGGCACCACCAGGGGCGAACAAGAGAAGATCTGCAGATGCTGGAAATCCAAGTAACACACACAAAATGCTGGAGGAACTCGGCAGGCCAGGCAGCATCCATGGAAATAGTCATAGTCATACTTTATTGATCCCGGGGGAAATTGGTTCTCGTTACAGTTGCACCATAAATAATAAATAGTAATAGAACCATAAATAGTTAAATAGTAAGATGTAAATTATGCCAGTAAATTATGAAATAAGTCCAGGACCAGCCTATTGGCTGTTGGAAAGCAGTGCAGTCGATATTTCGGGCTGAAACCCTTCATCAGGGCTGGAGAAAAGATGAGGGGTCAGAGTAAGAAAAGGGTGGGGTGAAAGGTCAAGCTGGTAGGTGAAACCAGTAGGGGTGAAGTAAAGAGCTGGGAAGTTGATTGGTGAAAAAGACAAAGGGCTGGAGAAGGGGGAATCTGATAGGAGAGAACAGAACAGGTTCCCCCTTCTCCAGCCCTGTATCCCTTTCACCAATCAACTTCCCAGCTCTTTACTTCACACCACACCCCCCCCCCCACCGGTTTCACCTATCACCTCGTGTTTCTTCCGCCCTCCCCCCACTTTCTTACTCTGACTTCTCATCTTTTTTTCCAGTCTGAAACATCGACTGCACTCTTTTCCACAGGTGCTGCCTGGCCTGCCGAGTTCCTCCAGCAGATTTTGTGTGTTGCTTGGCACTGCCAGGGGTTGGGATTGGACCTGTGTCTGTGGATATGTAAAATGCATTGCTGCAGATGGCTGTGGAGGCCAAGTCATTAGGTATATTGAAAGCAGAGGTTAGTTAGTGAGGGTATCAAAGGTTGCGGGGTGCAGCCATGAGAATGGGGTTGAGAGTGGAAACAAATCAGCCACGATGGAGTGGCAAGCAAACTCGATGGGCCGAATGGTCTTGTGGTAGCTCTGAAGCGGCAGCCTGCAGTGTTGGCGACTGGAGGGCGTGTAGTCACCGCCAAGTGGGAAGAAGCTCGCCGTAACCATTCCCACCGTAACCAGCTGGTGTGGAGACCCAGTGATGGAATTGACTCCGTAACAAACAGAACGTGTCAAACCTGTCATCACCCGGGCCCTTCAAACACTCCGACATCTGGTTCCAATTCTAACTCCCTCCAGCTGTGGAAATCCGTCTCAATCTTTTTCCTGGTCTTCTCTGACAGCAGCACAAGCAGCCTCGAAACTCCGGCCGAGAGTAAGAAGCAACCGTTCCAGTGTTAACGGGGTGCAGGGGGTGACCTGCCCCCCCATCCCTAATCCCTCGTGATTGACGTCAGCGTGCAAGGCAGTCAGAGACTGATATCCTAAAATCCTACACCACCCTGGGCTCCCCTGCTGAAAATGAATACTTTTTTAATCCTTAACTACCAGCTGAGAAGCAATCCTACAAACTCCAAAGCCAAAGTCAAGTTTGTCAGATACACAAGTACTTCAACGCACAGGTGTAATGAAAACTTACTGGCGGCACTTAGCATCAAATAAGTCGCATTCAGAAGAAAAACAGAAATTAAACATAAATTGCACACAACCTTTACACGAAAGAGCTCAGTTAGAACGAGAAAATAAAGTTCATTTTGGTGCAATCTGGTCATATTGGTATTGGTGTTAGTTGATCATTGTCACATGTACCAATGTACAGTGAAAAACCTGCCTTGAATTTGTTAACAAATCAAATCATTACACAATGCATTGAGATACAACAAAGTTAAAAAATAGCAATTCCCTTCAAGTTTAGTTGTCATTTAACTACACATGAATACCCATGAATACAGCCAAACAAAACAGCGTTTTCCAGGGCCAAAAAGCAAAGCACAGTAAACAGTGACTGACAGGACAAACCACACAAAGCACGTACAAGGTAGCAGGGACATAAAGATATCAGTAAGATACAGCTACGCAAAAGAGAAGTGTCCAGACCCGAGCCATTAATGCCACAGAATTCTATAAACAACCACAATACCGTTTGTCTTCAGCCAAGCAAACACTGGGAGCACCACCGAATCCAGCCTGGACTTTGTCCCACACCGAATCCAGCCCGGACTCCGTCCCACACCGAATCCAGCCCGGACTCCGTCCCACACCGAATCCAGCCCGGACTCCGTCCCACACCGAATCCAGCCCGGACTCCGTCCCACACCGAATCCAGCCCGGACTCCGTCCCACACCGAATCCAGCCCGGACTCCGTCCCACACCGAATCCAGCCCGGACTCCGTCCCACACCGCATCCAGCCCGGACTCCGTCCCACACCGAATCCAGCCCGGACTCCGTCCCACACCGAATCCAGCCCGGACTCCGTCCCACACCGAATCCAGCCCGGACTCCGTCCCACACCGAATCCAGCCCGGACTCCGTCCCACACCGAATCCAGCCCGGACTCCGTCCCACACCGAATCCAGCCCGGACTCCGTCCCACACCGAATCCAGCCTGGACACCACACCACACCGAATCCAGCCTGGACCTTGTCCCAGACCGAATCCAGCCTGGACACCACACCACACCGAATCCAGCCTGGACACCACACCACACCGAATCCAGCCTGGACTTTGTCCCACACCGAATCCAGCCTGGACCTTGTCCCAGACCGAATCCAGCCTGGACTCCACACCACACCGAATCCAGCCTGGATTCCACACCACACCGAATCCAGCCTGGACTTTGTCCCACACCGAATCCAGCCTGGACACCACACCACACCGAATCCACCTTCGACTCCACACCACACCAAATCCAGCCTGGACTTTCTCCCACACCAAATCCAGCCTGGACTTTGTCCCACACCAAATCCAGCCTGGACTTTGTCCCACACCAAATCCAGCCTGGACTCCACACCACCCCGAATCCAGCCTGGACTTTGTCCCACACCGAATCCAGCCTGGACTTTGTCCCACACCGAATCCAGCCTGGACTTTATCCCACACCGAATCCAGCCTGGACTTTGTCCCACACCGAATCCAGCCTGGACTTTGTCCCACACCGAATCCAGCCTGGAGTTTGTCCCACGCCGAATCCAGCCTGGACTTAGTGCCACACCGAATCCAGCCTGGACTCCACGCCACACCGAATCCAGCCTGGACTTTGTCCCACACCGAATCCAGCCTGGACTCCACACCACACAGAATCCAGCCTGCACTTTGTCCCACACCGAATTCAGCCTGGAGTTTGTCCCACACTGAATCCAGCCTGGACTTTGTGCCACACCGACTCCAGCCTGGACTCCACACCACACCGAATCCAGCCTGGACTTTGTCCCACACCAAATCCAGCCTGGAATTTGTGCCACACCGAATCCAGCCTGGACTCCACACCACACAGAATCCAGCCTGCACTTTGTCCCACACCGAATTCAGCCTGGAGTTTGTCCCACACTGAATCCAGCCTGGACTTTGTGCCACACCGACTCCAGCCTGGACTCCACACCACACCGAATCCAGCCTGGACTTTGTCCCACACCAAATCCAGCCTGGAATTTGTGCCACACCGAATCCAGCCTGGAATTTGTGCCACACCGAATCCAGCCTGGACGCCACACCACACGAAATCCAGCCTGGAATTTGTCCAAAACCGAATCCAGCCTGGACTTTGTCCCACACCGAATCCAGCCTGGACTTTGTCCCACACCGAATCCAGCCTGGACTTTGCCCACACCGAATCCAGCCTGGACGTTGTCCCACACCGAATCCATCCTGGACTTTGTCCCACACCGAATCCAGCCTGGACTTTGTCCCACACCGAATCCAGCCTGGACTTTGTCCCACACCGAATCCAGTCTGGACTTTGTCCCACACCGAATCCAGCCTGGACACCACACCACACCGAATCCAGCCTGGAGACCACACCACACCGAATCCAGCCTGGACTTTGTCCCACACCGAATCCAGCCTGGACTTTGTCCCACACCGAATTCAGCCTGGACTTTGTCCCACACCGAATCCAGCCTGGACTTTGTCCCACACGGAATCCAGCCTGGACTTTGTCCCACACCGAATCCAGCCTGGACTTTGTCCCACACCGAATCCACCCTGGACTTTGTCCCACACCGAATCCAGCCTGGACTTTGTCCCACACCGAATCCAGCCTGGACTCCACACCAAATCCAGCCTGGACTCCACACCACACCGAATCCAGCCTGGACTTTGTCCCACACCGAATCCAGCCTGGACTTTGTCCCACACCGAATCCAGCCTGGAGTTTGTCCCACACCGAATCCAGCCTGGACTTAGTGCCACACCGAATCCAGCCTGGACTCACGCCACACCGAATCCAGCCTGGACTTTGTCCCAGACGGAATCCAGCCTGGACTCCACACCACACTAAATCCAGCCTGGACTCTATACCACACTAAATCAAGCCTGGAGTTTGTCCCACACCGGCACCAGCCTAGACTTTGTCCCACACCGAATCCAGCCTGGACTCCACACCACACAGAATCCAGCCTGCACTTTGTCCCACACCGAATCCAGCCTGGACTCCACACCACACCAAATCCAGCCTGGACTTTGTCCCAGGCCGAATCCAGCCTGGACTTTGTCCCACACCGAATCCAGCCTGGACTCCACACCACACCGAATCCAGCCTGGAGTTTGTCCCACACCGAATCCAGCCTGGAATTTGTGCCACACCGAATCCAAACTGGACTTTGTCCCACACCGAATCCAGCCTGGACTTTGTCCCACACCGAATCCAGCCTGGACTCCACACCACACCGAATCCAGCCTGGACTTTGTCCCACACCGAATCCAGCCTGGACTTTGTCCCACACCGAATCCAGCCTGGAGTTTGTCCCACACCGAATCCAGCCTGGACTTAGTGCCACACCGAATCCAGCCTGGACTCACGCCACACCGAATCCAGCCTGGACTTTGTCCCACACGGAATCCAGCCTGGACTCCACACCACACAGAATCCAGCCTGCACTTTGTCCCACACCGAATTCAGCCTGGAGTTTGTCCTACACTGAATCCAGCCTGGACTTTGTCCCACACCGAATCCAGCCTGGACTTTGTCCCACACCGGCTCCAGCCTAGACTTTGTCCCACACCGAATCCAGCCTGGACTCCACACCACACAGAATCCAGCCTGCACTTTGTCCCACACCGAATTCAGCCTGGAGTTTGTCCTACACTGAATCCAGCCTGGACTTTGTCCCACACCGAATCCAGCCTGGACTTTGTCCCACACCGGTTCCAGCCAAGACTTTGTCCCACACCGAATCCAGCCTGGACTCCACACCACACTAAATCCAGCCTGGACTCCACACCACACTAAATCCAGCCTGGACTTTGTGCCACACCAAATCCAGCCTGGACTTTGTCCCAGGCCGAATCCAGCATGGACTTTGTCCCAGGCCGAATCCAGCCTGGACTTTGTCCCACACGGAATCCAGCCTGGACTTTGTCCCACACGGAATCCAGCCTGGACTTTGTCCCACACGGAATCCAGCCTGGACTTTGTCCCACACCGAATCCAGCCTGGACTTTGTCCCACACCGAATCCAGCCTGGACTTTGTCCCACACCGAATCCAGCCTGGAGTTTGTCCCACACCGAATCCAGCCTGGACTTAGTGCCACACCGAATCCAGCCTGGACTCACGCCACACCGAATCCAGCCTGGACTTTGTCCCACACCGAATCCAGCCTGGACTTTGTCCCACACCGAATCCAGCCTGGACTTTGTCCCACACCGAATCCAGCCTGGACTCCACACCACACCGAATCCAGCCTGGACTTTGTCCCACACCGAATCCAGCCTGGACTTTGTCCCATACCGAATCCAGCCTGGAGTTTGTCCCACACCGAATCCAGCCTGGACTTAGTGCCACACCGAATCCAGCCTGGACTCACGCCACACAGAATCCAGCCTGGACTTTGTCCCACACCGAATCCAGCCTGGACACCACACCACACCGAATCCATCTTCGACTCCACACCACACCAAATCCAGCCTGGACTTTGTCCCACACCGAATCCAGCCTGGACTCCACACCACACCGAATCCAGCCTGGACTTTGTCCCACACCGAATCCAGCCTGGACTTTGTCCCACACCGAATCCAGCCTGGAGTTTGTCCCACACCGAATCCAGCCTGGACTTAGTGCCACACCGAATCCAGCCTGGACTCACGCCACACCGAATCCAGCCTGGACTTTGTCCCACACGGAATCCAGCCTGGACTCCACACCACACAGAATCCAGCCTGCACTTTGTCCCACACCGAATTCAGCCTGGAGTTTGTCCTACACTGAATCCAGCCTGGACTTTGTCCCACACCGAATCCAGCCTGGACTTTGTCCCACACCGGCTCCAGCCTAGACTTTGTCCCACACCGAATCCAGCCTGGACTCCACACCACACAGAATCCAGCCTGCACTTTGTCCCACACCGAATTCAGCCTGGAGTTTGTCCTACACTGAATCCAGCCTGGACTTTGTCCCACACCGAATCCAGCCTGGACTTTGTCCCACACCGGCTCCAGCCTAGACTTTGTCCCACACCGAATCCAGCCTGGACTCCACACCACACTAAATCCAGCCTGGACTCCACACCACACTAAATCCAGCCTGGACTCCACACCACACTAAATCCAGCCTGGACTTTGTGCCACACCAAATCCAGCCTGGACTTTGTCCCAGGCCGAATCCAGCCTGGACTTTGTCCCAGGCCGAATCCAGCCTGGACTTTGTCCCAGGCCGAATCCAGCCTGGACTTTGTCCCAGGCCGAATCCAGCCTGGACTTTGTCCCACACGGCATCCAGCCTGGACTTTGTCCCACACGGAATCCAGCCTGGACTTTGTCTCACACCGAATCCAGCCTGGACTTTGTCCCACACCAAATCCAGTCTGGACTTTGTCCCACACCAAATCCAGCCTGGACTCCACACCACCCCGAATCCAGCCTGGACTTTGTCCCACACCGAATCCAGCCTGGACTTTGTCCCACACCGAATCCAGCCTGGACTTTATCCCACACCGAATCCAGCCTGGACTTTGTCCCACACCGAATCCAGCCTGGACTTTGTCCCACACCGAATCCAGCCTGGAGTTTGTCCCACGCCGAATCCAGCCTGGACTTAGTGCCACACCGAATCCAGCCTGGACTCCACGCCACACCGAATCCAGCCTGGACTTTGTCCCACACCGAATCCAGCCTGGACTCCACACCACACAGAATCCAGCCTGCACTTTGTCCCACACCGAATTCAGCCTGGAGTTTGTCCCACACTGAATCCAGCCTGGACTTTGTGCCACACCGACTCCAGCCTGGACTCCACACCACACCGAATCCAGCCTGGACTTTGTCCCACACCAAATCCAGCCTGGAATTTGTGCCACACCGAATCCAGCCTGGAATTTGTGCCACACCGAATCCAGCCTGGACGCCACACCACACGAAATCCAGCCTGGAATTTGTCCAAAACCGAATCCAGCCTGGACTTTGTCCCACACCGAATCCAGCCTGGACTTTGTCCCACACCGAATCCAGCCTGGACTTTGCCCACACCGAATCCAGCCTGGACGTTGTCCCACACCGAATCCATCCTGGACTTTGTCCCACACCGAATCCAGCCTGGACTTTGTCCCACACCGAATCCAGCCTGGACTTTGTCCCACACCGAATCCAGCCTGGACTTTGTCCCACACCGAATCCAGCCTGGACTCCACACCACACCGAATCCAGCCTGGACACCACACCACACCGAATCCAGCCTGGACTTTGTCCCACACCGAATCCAGCCTGGACACCACACCACACCGAATCCAGCCTGGACACCACACCACACCGAATCCAGCCTGGACTTGGTCCCACACCGAATCCAGCCTGATCTTTGTCCCACACCGAATGCAGCCCGGACTCCACACCACACCGACTCCAGCCTGGACTTTGTCCCACACCGAATCCAGTCTGGACTTTGTCCCACACCGAATCAAGCCTGGACACCACACCACACCGAATCCAGCCTGGAGACCACACCACACCGAATCCAGCCTGGACTTTGTCCCACACCGAATCCAGCCTGGACTTTGTCCCACACCGAATTCAGCCTGGACTTTGTCCCACACCGAATCCAGCCTGGACTTTGTCCCACACGGAATCCAGCCTGGACTTTGTCCCACACCGAATCCAGCCTGGACTTTGTCCCACACCGAATCCAGCCTGGACTTTGTCCCACACCGAATCCAGCCTGGACTCCACACCAAATCCAGCCTGGACTCCACACCACACCGAATCCAGCCTGGACTTTGTCCCACACCGAATCCAGCCTGGAGTTTGTCCCACACCGAATCCAGCCTGGACTTAGTGCCACACCGAATCCAGCCTGGACTCACGCCACACCGAATCCAGCCTGGACTTTGTCCCACACGGAATCCAGCCTGGACTCCACACCACACTAAATCCAGCCTGGACTCCATACCACACTAAATCAAGCCTGGAGTTTGTCCCACACCGGCTCCAGCCTAGACTTTGTCCCACACCGAATCCAGCCTGGACTCCACACCACACTAAATCCAGCCTGGACTCCATACCACACTAAATCCAGCCTGGACTTTGTGCCACACCAAATCCAGCCTGGACTTTGTCCCAGGCCGAATCCAGCCTGGACTTTGTCCCACACCAAATCCAGCCTGGACTCCACACCACACCGAATCCAGCCTGGAGTTTGTCCCACACCGAATCCAGCCTGGACTTTGTGCCACACCGAATCCAGCCTGGACACCACACCACACCGAATCCATCTTCGACTCCACACCACACCAAATCCAGCCTGGACTTTCTCCCACACCAAATCCAGCCTGGACTTTGTCCCACACCAAATCCAGTCTGGACTTTGTCCCACACCAAATCCAGTCTGGACTTTGTCCCACACCAAATCCAGCCTGGACTCCACACCACCCCGAATCCAGCCTGGACTTTGTCCCACACCGAATCCAGCCTGGACTTTATCCCACACCGAATCCAGCCTGGACTTTGTCCCACACCGAATCCAGCCTGGACTTTGTCCCACACCGAATCCAGCCTGGACTTTGTCCCACGCCGAATCCAGCCTGGACTTTGTCCCACGCCGAATCCAGCCTGGACTTAGTGCCACACCGAATCCAGCCTGGACTCCACGCCACACCGAATCCAGCCTGGACTTTGTCCCACACCGAATCCAGCCTGGACTCCACACCACACAGAATCCAGCCTGCACTTTGTCCCACACCGAATTCAGCCTGGAGTTTGTCCCACACTGAATCCAGCCTGGACTTTGTGCCACACCGACTCCAGCCTGGACTCCACACCACACCGAATCCAGCCTGGACTTTGTCCCACACCAAATCCAGCCTGGAATTTGTGCCACACCGAATCCAGCCTGGAATTTGTGCCACACCGAATCCAGCCTGGACGCCACACCACACGAAATCCAGCCTGGAATTTGTCCAAAACCGAATCCAGCCTGGACTTTGTCCCACACCGAATCCAGCCTGGACTTTGTCCCACACCGAATCCAGCCTGGACTTTGCCCACACCGAATCCAGCCTGGACGTTGTCCCACACCGAATCCATCCTGGACTTTGTCCCACACCGAATCCAGCCTGGACTTTGTCCCACACCGAATCCAGCCTGGACTTTGTCCCACACCGAATCCAGCCTGGACTTTGTCCCACACCGAATCCAGCCTGGACTTTGTCCCACACCGAATCCAGCCTGGACTCCACACCACACCGAATCCAGCCTGGACACCACACCACACCGAATCCAGCCTGGACTTTGTCCCACACCGAATCCAGCCTGGACACCACACCACACCGAATCCAGCCTGGACACCACACCACACCGAATCCAGCCTGGACTTTGTCCCACACCGAATCCAGCCTGGACACCACACCACACCGAATACAGCCTGGACACCACACCACACCGAATCCAGCCTGGACTTGGTCCCACACCGAATCCAGCCTGATCTTTGTCCCACACCGAATACAGCCCGGACTCCACACCACACCGACTCCAGCCTGGACTTTGTCCCACACCGAATCCAGTCTGGACTTTGTCCCACACCGAATCAAGCCTGGACACCACACCACACCGAATCCAGCCTGGAGACCACACCACACCGAATCCAGCCTGGACTTTGTCCCACACCGAATCCAGCCTGGACTTTGTCCCACACCGAATCCAGCCTGGACTTTGTCCCACACGGAATCCAGCCTGGACTTTGTCCCACACCGAATCCAGCCTGGACTTTGTCCCACACCGAATCCAGCCTGGACTTTGTCCCACACCGAATCCAGCCTGGACTCCACACCAAATCCAGCCTGGACTCCACACCACACCGAATCCAGCCTGGATTTTGTCCCACACCGAATCCAGCCTGGACTTTGTCCCACACCGAATCCAGCCTGGAGTTTGTCCCACACCGAATCCAGCCTGGACTTAGTGCCACACCGAATCCAGCCTGGACTCACGCCACACCGAATCCAGCCTGGACTTTGTCCCACACGGAATCCAGCCTGGACTCCACACCACACTAAATCCAGCCTGGACTCCATACCACACTAAATCAAGCCTGGAGTTTGTCCCACACCGGCTCCAGCCTAGACTTTGTCCCACACCGAATCCAGCCTGGACTCCACACCACACTAAATCCAGCCTGGACTCCATACCACACTAAATCCAGCCTGGACTTTGTGCCACACCAAATCCAGCCTGGACTTTGTCCCAGGCCGAATCCAGCCTGGACTTTGTCCCACACCGAATCCAGCCTGGACTCCACACCACACCGAATCCAGCCTGGAGTTTGTCCCACACCGAATCCAGCCTGGACTTTGTGCCACACCGACTCCAGCCTGGACTTTGTGCCACACCGACTCCAGCCTGGACTTTGTGCCACACCGAATCCAGCCTGGACTCCACACCACACCGACTCCAGCCTGGACTTTGTCCCACACCGAATCCAGGCTGGACACCACACCACACCGAATCCATCTTCGACTCCACACCACACCAAATCCAGCCTGGACTTTGTCCCACACCAAATCCAGCCTGGACTTTGTCCCACACCAAATCCAGCCTGGTCTTTGTCCCACACCAAATCCAGCCTGGACTCCACACCACCCCGAATCCAGCCCGGACTTTGTCCCACACCGAATCCAGCCTGGACTTTGTCCCACACCGAATCCAGCCTGGACTTTATCCCACACCGAATCCAGCCTGGACTTTGTCCCTACCGAATCCAGCCTGGAGTTTGTCCCACACCGAATCCAGCCTGGACTCCACACCACACTAAATCCAGCCTGGACTCCACACCACACTAAATCCAGCCTGAACTTTGTCCCACACCGAATCCAGCCTGGACTTTGTCCCACACCGAATCCAGCCTGGACTCCACACCACACCGAATCCAGCCTGGACACCACACCACACCGAATCCAGCCTGGACTTTGTCCCACACCGAATCCAGCCTGGACACCACACCACACCGAATCCAGCCTGGACACCACACCACACCGAATCCAGCCTGGACTTTGTCCCACACCGAATCCAGCCTGGACACCACACCACACCGAATCCAGCCTGGACACCACACCACACCGAATCCAGCCTGGACTTGGTCCCACACCGAATCCAGCCTGATCTTTGTCCCACACCGAATACAGCCCGGACTCCACACCACACCGACTCCAGCCTGGACTTTGTCCCACACCGAATCCAGTCTGGACTTTGTCCCACACCGAATCAAGCCTGGACACCACACCACACCGAATCCAGCCTGGAGACCACACCACACCGAATCCAGCCTGGACTTTGTCCCACACCGAATCCAGCCTGGACTTTGTCCCACACCGAATTCAGCCTGGACTTTGTCCCACACCGAATCCAGCCTGGACTCCACACCAAATCCAGCCTGGACTCCACACCACACCGAATCCAGCCTGGACTTTGTCCCACACCGAATCCAGCCTGGACTTTGTCCCACACCGAATCCAGCCTGGAGTTTGTCCCACACCGAATCCAGCCTGGACTCACGCCACACCGAATCCAGCCTGGACTTTTTCCCACACGGAATCCAGCCTGGACTCCACACCACACTAAATCCAGCCTGGACTCCATACCACACTAAATCAAGCCTGGAGTTTGTCCCACACCGGCTCCAGCCTAGACTTTGTCCCACACCGAATCCAGCCTGGACTCCACACCACACTAAATCCAGCCTGGACTCCAAACCACACTAAATCCAGCCTGGACTTTGTGCCACACCAAATCCAGCCTGGACTTTGTCCCAGGCCGAATCCAGCCTGGACTTTGTCCCACACCGAATCCAGCCTGGACTCCACACCACACCGAATCCAGCCTGGAGTTTGTCCCACACCGAATCCAGCCTGGACTTTGTGCCACACCGACTCCAGCCTGGACTTTGTGCCACACCGACTCCAGCCTGGACTTTGTGCCACACCGAATCCAGCCTGGACTCCACACCACACCGACTCCATCCTGGACTTTGTCACACATCGAATCCAGCCTGGAATTTGTGCCACACCGAATCCAAACTGGACTTTGTCCCACACCGAATCCAGCCTGGACTTTGTCCCACACCGAATCCAGCCTGGACTCCACACCACACCGAATCCAGCCTGGAGTTTGTCCCACACCGAATCCAGCCTGGACTTTGTCCCACACCGAATCCAGCCTGGACTTTGTCCCACACCAAATTCAGCCTGGACTCACACCACACCGAATCCAGCCTGGACTCCACACCCACACCGAATCCAGCCTGGACTCCACACCACACCGAATCCAGCCTGGACTTTGTCCCACACCGAATCCAGCCTGGACACCACACCACACCGAATCCATCTTCGACTCCACACCACACCAAATCCAGCCTGGACTTTGTCCCACACCAAATCCAGCCTGGACTTTGTCCCACACCAAATCCAGCCTGGTCTTTGTCCCACACCAAATCCAGCCTGGACTCCACACCACCCCGAATCCAGCCCGGACTTTGTCCCACACCGAATCCAGCCTGGACTTTGTCCCACACCGAATCCAGCCTGGACTTTATCCCACACCGAATCCAGCCTGGACTTTGTCCCACACCGAATCCAGCCTGGACTTTGTCCCACACCGAATCCAGCCTGGACTTTGTCCCACACCGAATCCAGCCTGGACTTTGTCCCACACCGAATCCAGCCTGGACTTTGTCCCACACCGAATCCAGCCTGGACTCTACACCAAATCCAGCCTGGACTCCACACCACACCGAATCCAGCCTGGACTTTGTCCCACACCGAATCCAGCCTGGACTTTGTCCCACACCGAATCCAGCCTGCAGTTTGTCCCACACCGAATCCAGCCTGGACTTAGTGCCACACCGAATCCAGCCTGGACTCACGCCACACCGAATCCAGCCTGGACTTTGTCCCACACGGAATCCAGCCTGGACTCCACACCACACTAAATCCAGCCTGGACTCCATACCACACTAAATCAAGCCTGGAGTTTGTCCCACACCGGCTCCAGCCTAGACTTTGTCCCACACCGAATCCAGCCTGGACTCCACACCACACTAAATCCAGCCTGGACTCCATACCACACTAAATCCAGCCTGGGACTTTGTGCCACACCAAATCCAGCCTGGACTTTGTCCCAGGCCGAATCCAGCCTGGACTTTGTCCCACACCGAATCCAGCCTGGACTCCACACCACACCGAATCCAGCCTGGAGTTTGTCCCACACCGAATCCAGCCTGGACTTTGTGCCACACCGACTCAGCCTGGACTTTGTGCCACACCGACTCCAGCCTGGACTTTGTGCCACATCGAATCCAGCCTGGACTCCACACCACACCGACTCCAGCCTGGACTTTGTCCCACACCGAATCCAGCCTGGACACCACACCACACCGAATCCATCTTCGACTCCACACCACACCAAATCCAGCCTGGACTTTGTCCCACACCAAATCCAGCCTGGACTTTGTCCCACACCAAATCCAGCCTGGTCTTTGTCCCACACCAAATCCAGCCTGGACTCCACACCACCCCGAATCCAGCCCGGACTTTGTCCCACACCGAATCCAGCCTGGACTTTGTCCCACACCGAATCCAGCCTGGACTTTATCCCACACCGAATCCAGCCTGGACTTTGTCCCACACCGAATCCAGCCTGGAGTTTGTCCCACACCGAATCCAGCCTGGACTCCACACCACACTAAATCCAGCCTGGACTCCACACCACACTAAATCCAGCCTGAACTTTGTCCCACACCGAATCCAGCCTGGACTTTGTCCCACACCGAATCCAGCCTGGACTTTGTCCCACACCGAATCCAGCCTGGACTCCACACCACACCGAATCCAGCCTGGACACCACACCACACCGAATCCAGCCTGGACTTTGTCCCACACCGAATCCAGCCTGGACTCCACACCACACTAAATCCAGCCTGGACTCCACACCACACTAAATCCAGCCTGAACTTTGTCCCACACCGAATCCAGCCTGGACTTTGTCCCACACCGAATCCAGCCTGGACTTTGTCCCACACCGAATCCAGCCTGGACTCCACACCACACCGAATCCAGCCTGGACACCACACCACACCGAATCCAGCCTGGACTTTGTCCCACACCGAATCCAGCCTGGACACCACACCACACCGAATCCAGCCTGGACACCACACCACACCGAATCCAGCCTGGACTTTGTCCCACACCGAATCCAGCCTGGACACCACACCACACCGAATACAGCCTGGACACCACACCACACCGAATCCAGCCTGGACTTGGTCCCACACCGAATCCAGCCTGATCTTTGTCCCACACCGAATACAGCCCGGACTCCACACCACACCGACTCCAGCCTGGACTTTGTCCCACACCGAATCCAGTCTGGACTTTGTCCCACACCGAATCAAGCCTGGACACCACACCACACCGAATCCAGCCTGGAGACCACACCACACCGAATCCAGCCTGGACTTTGTCCCACACCGAATCCAGCCTGGACTTTGTCCCACACCGAATTCAGCCTGGACTTTGTCCCACACCGAATCCAGCCTGGACTTTGTCCCACACCGAATCCAGCCTGGACTTTGTCCCACACCGAATCCAGCCTGGACTTTGTCCCACACCGAATCCAGCCTGGACTTTGTCCCACACCGAATCCAGCCTGGACTTTGTCCCACACCGAATCCAGCCTGGACTGCACACCAAATCCAGCCTGGACTCCACACCACACCGAATCCAGCCTGGACTTTGTCCCACACCGAATCCAGCCTGGACTTTGTCCCACACCGAATCCAGCCTGCAGTTTGTCCCACACCGAATCCAGCCTGGACTTAGTGCCACACCGAATCCAGCCTGGACTCACGCCACACCGAATCCAGCCTGGACTTTGTCCCACACGGAATCCAGCCTGGACTCCACACCACACTAAATCCAGCCTGGACTCCATACCACACTAAATCAAGCCTGGAGTTTGTCCCACACCGGCTCCAGCCTAGACTTTGTCCCACACCGAATCCAGCCTGGACTCCACACCACACTAAATCCAGCCTGGACTCCAAACCACACTAAATCCAGCCTGGACTTTGTGCCACACCAAATCCAGCCTGGACTTTGTCCCAGGCCGAATCCAGCCTGGACTTTGTCCCACACCGAATCCAGCCTGGACTCCACACCACACCGAATCCAGCCTGGAGTTTGTCCCACACCGAATCCAGCCTGGACTTTGTGCCACACCGACTCCAGCCTGGACTTTGTGCCACACCGACTCCAGCCTGGACTTTGTGCCACACCGAATCCAGCCTGGACTCCACACCACACCGACTCCATCCTGGACTTTGTCACACATCGAATCCAGCCTGGAATTTGTGCCACACCGAATCCAAACTGGACTTTGTCCCACACCGAATCCAGCCTGGACTTTGTCCCACACCGAATCCAGCCTGGACTCCACACCACACCGAATCCAGCCTGGAGTTTGTCCCACACCGAATCCAGCCTGGACTTTGTCCCACACCGAATCCAGCCTGGACTTTGTCCCACACCAAATTCAGCCTGGACTCCACACCACACCGAATCCAGCCTGGACTCCACACCACACCGAATCCAGCCTGAACTCCACACCACACCGAATCCAGCCTGGACTTTGTCCCACACCGAATCCAGCCTGGACACCACACCACACCGAATCCATCTTCGACTCCACACCACACCAAATCCAGCCTGGACTTTGTCCCACACCAAATCCAGCCTGGACTTTGTCCCACACCAAATCCAGCCTGGTCTTTGTCCCACACCAAATCCAGCCTGGACTCCACACCACCCCGAATCCAGCCCGGACTTTGTCCCACACCGAATCCAGCCTGGACTTTGTCCCACACCGAATCCAGCCTGGACTTTATCCCACACCGAATCCAGCCTGGACTTTGTCCCACACCGAATCCAGCCTGGAGTTTGTCCCACACCGAATCCAGCCTGGACTCCACACCACACTAAATCCAGCCTGGACTCCACACCACACTAAATCCAGCCTGGACTTTGTGCCACACCAAATCCAGCCTGGACTTTGTCCCAGGCCGAATCCAGCCTGGACTTTGTCCCAGGCCGAATCCAGCCTGGACTTTGTCCCACACGGAATCCAGCCTGGACTTTGTCCCACACGGAATCCAGCCTGGACTTTGTCCCACACGGAATCCAGCCTGGACTTTGTCCCACACCGAATCCAGCCTGGACTTTGTCCCACACCGAATCCAGCCTGGACTTTGTCCCACACCGAATCCAGCCTGGACTTTGTCCCACACCGAATCCAGACTGGAGTTTGTCCCACACCGAATCCAGCCTGGACTTAGTGCCACACCGAATCCAGCCTGGACTCACGCCACACCGAATCCAGCCTGGACTTTGTCCCACACGGAATCCAGCCTGGACTCCACACCACACCGACTCCATCCTGGACTTTGTCACACATCGAATCCAGCCTGGAATTTGTGCCACACCGAATCCAAACTGGACTTTGTCCCACACCGAATCCAGCCTGGACTTTGTCCCACACCGAATCCAGCCTGGACTCCACACCACACAGAATCCAGCCTGCACTTTGTCCCACACCGAATTCAGCCTGGAGTTTGTCCTACACTGAATCCAGCCTGGACTTTGTCCCACACCGAATCCAGCCTGGACTTTGTCCCACACCGAATCCAGCCTGGACTTTGTCCCACACCGGCTCCAGCCTAGACTTTGTCCCACACCGAATCCAGCCTGGACTCCACACCACACTAAATCCAGCCTGGACTCCATACCACACTAAATCCAGCCTGGACTTTGTGCCACACCAAATCCAGCCTGGACTTTGTCCCAGGCCGAATCCAGCCTGGACTCCACACCACACCGAATCCAGCCTGGAGTTTGTCCCACACCGAATCCAGCCTGGACTTTGTGCCACACCGAATCCAGCCTGGACTCCACACCACACCGACTCCATCCTGGACTTTGTCACACATCGAATCCAGCCTGGAATTTGTGCCACACCGAATCCAAACTGGACTTTGTCCCACACCGAATCCAGCCTGGACTTTGTCCCACACCGAATCCAGCCTGGACTCCACACCACACCGAATCCAGCCTGGAGTTTGTCCCACACCGAATCCAGCCTGGACTTTGTCCCACACCGAATCCAGCCTGGACTTTGTCCCACACCAAATCCAGCCTGGACTCCACACCACACCGAATCCAGCCTGGACTCCACACCACACCGAATCCAGCCTGGACTTTGTCCCACACCGAATCCAGCCTGGACACCACACCACACCGAATCCATCTTCGACTCCACACCACACCAAATCCAGCCTGGCATTTCTCCCACACCAAATCCAGCCTGGACTTTGTCCCACACCAAATCCAGCCTGGACTTTGTCCCACACAAATCCGGCCTGGACTCCACACCACCCCGAATCCAACCTGGACTTTGTCCCACACCGAATCCAGCCTGGACTTTGTCCCACACCGAATCCAGCCTGGACTTTATCCCACACCGAATCCAGCCTGGACTTTGTCCCACACTGAATCCAGCCTGGACTTTGTCCCACACCGAATCCAGCCTGGAGATTGTCCCACACCGAATCCAGCCTGGACTTAGTGCCACACCGAATCCAGCCTGGACTCCACGCCACACCGAATCCAGCCTGGACTTTGTCCCACACCGAATCCAGCCTGGACTCCACACCACACAGAATCCAGCCTGCACTTTGTCCCACACCGAATTCAGCCTGGAGTTTGTCCCACACTGAATCCAGCCTGGACTTTGTGCCACACCGACTCCAGCCTGGACTCCACACCACACCGAATCCAGCCTGGACTTTGTCCCACACCAAATCCAGCCTGGAATTTGTGCCACACCGAATCCAGCCTGGAATTTGTGCCACACCGAATCCAGCCTGGACGCCACACCACACGAAATCCAGCCTGGAATTTGTCCAAAACCGAATCCAGCCTGGACTTTGTCCCACACCGAATCCAGCCTGGACTTTGTCCCACACCGAATCCAGCCTGGACTTTGCCCACACCGAATCCAGCCTGGACGTTGTCCCACACCGAATCCAGCCTGGACTTTGTCCCACACCGAATCCAGCCTGGACTTTGTCCCACACCGAATCCAGCCTGGACTCCACACCACACAGAATCCAGCCTGCACTTTGTCCCACACCGAATTCAGCCTGGAGTTTGTCCTACACTGAATCCAGCCTGGACTTTGTCCCACACCGAATCCAGCCTGGACTTTGTCCCACACCGAACCCAGCCTGGACTTTGTCCCACACCGGGACTTTGTCCCACACCGAATCCAGCCTGGACTCCACACCACACTAAATCCAGCCTGGACTCCATACCACACTAAATCCAGCCTGGACTTTGTGCCACACCAAATCCAGCCTGGACTTTGTCCCAGGCCGAATCCAGCCTGGACTTTGTCCCACACCGAATCCAGCCTGGACTCCACACCACACCGAATCCAGCCTGGAGTTTGTCCCACACCGAATCCAGCCTGGACTTTGTGCCACACCGACTCCAGCCTGGACTTTGTGCCACACCGAATCCAGCCTGGACTCCACACCACACCGACTCCATCCTGGACTTTGTCACACATCGAATCCAGCCTGGAATTTGTGCCACACCGAATCCAAACTGGACTTTGTCCCACACCGAATCCAGCCTGGACTTTGTCCCACACCGAATCCAGCCTGGACTCCACACCACACCGAATCCAGCCTGGAGTTTGTCCCACACCGAATCCAGCCTGGACTTTGTCCCACACCGAATCCAGCCTGGACTTTGTCCCACACCAAATCCAGCCTGGACTCCACACCACACCGAATCCAGCCTGGACTCCACACCACACCGAATCCAGCCTGGACTTTGTCCCACACCGAATCCAGCCTGGACACCACACCACACCGAATCCATCTTCGACTCCACACCACACCAAATCCAGCCTGGCATTTCTCCCACACCAAATCCAGCCTGGACTTTGTCCCACACCAAATCCAGCCTGGACTTTGTCCCACACCAAATCCAGCCTGGACTCCACACCACACCGAATCCAACCTGGACTTTGTCCCACACCGAATCCAGCCTGGACTTTGTCCCACACCGAATCCAGCCTGGACTTTATCCCACACCGAATCCAGCCTGGACTTTGTCCCACACTGAATCCAGCCTGACTCCACGCCACACCGAATCCAGCCTGGACTTTGTCCCACACCGAATCCAGCCTGGACTCCACACCACACAGAATCCAGCCTGCACTTTGTCCCAGCAGCCGACAATTCAGCCTGGAGTTTGTCCCACACTGAATCCAGCCTGGACTTTGTGCCACACCGACTCCAGCCTGGACTCCACACCACACCGAATCCAGCCTGGACTTTGTCCCACACCAAATCCAGCCTGGAATTTGTGCCACACCGAATCCAGCCTGGAATTTGTGCCACACCGAATCCAGCCTGGACGCCACACCACACGAAATCCAGCCTGGAATTTGTCCAAAACCGAATCCAGCCTGGACTTTGTCCCACACCGAATCCAGCCTGGACTTTGTCCCACACCGAATCCAGCCTGGACTTTGCCCACACCGAATCCAGCCTGGACGTTGTCCCACACCGAATCCAGCCTGGACTTTGTCCCACACCGAATCCAGCCTGGACTTTGTCCCACACCGAATCCAGCCTGGGACTTTGTCCCACACCGAATCCAGCCTGGACTCCACACCACACCGAATCCAGCCTGGACACCACACCACACCGAATCCAGCCTGGACTTTGTCCCACACCGAATCCAGCCTAGACACCACACCACACCGAATCCAGCCTGGACACCACACCACACCGAATCCAGCCTGGACTTTGTCCCACACCGAATCCCAGCCTGGACACCACACCACACCGAATCCAGCCTGGACACCACACCACACCGAATCCAGCCTGGACTTGGTCCCACACCGAATCCAGCCTGATCTTTGTCCCACACCGAATACAGCCCGGACTCCACACCACACCGACTCCAGCCTGGACTTTGTCCCACACCGAATCCAGTCTGGACTTTGTCCCACACCGAATCCAGCCTGGACACCACACACCACACCGAATCCAGCCTGGAGACCACACCACACCGAATCCAGCCTGGACTTTGTCCCACACCGAATCCAGCCTGGACTTTGTCCCACACCGAATTCAGCCTGGACTTTGTCCCCACACCGAATCCAGCCTGGACTTTGTCCCACACGGAATCCAGCCTGGACTTTGTCCCACACCGAATCCAGCCTGGACTTTGTCCCACACCGAATCCAGCCTGGACTTTGTCCCCACACCGAATCCAGCCTGGACTCCACACCAAATCCAGCCTGGACTCCACACCACACCGAATCCAGCCTGGACTTTGTCCCACACCGAATCCAGCCTGGACTTTGTCCCACACCGAATCCAGCCTGGAGTTTGTCCCACACCGAATCCAGCCTGGACTTAGTGCCACACCGAATCCAGCCTGGACTCACGCCACACCGAATCCAGCCTGGACTTTGTCCCACACGGAATCC
This sequence comes from Mobula birostris, assembly GCF_030028105.1. NCBI lineage: Eukaryota > Metazoa > Chordata > Chondrichthyes > Myliobatiformes > Myliobatidae > Mobula > Mobula birostris. The sequence continues at coordinate 26,198 of NW_027278546.1, read as the reverse complement.
AGCCTGGACTCCACACCACACTAAATCCAGCCTGGACTCCATACCACACTAAATCAAGCCTGGAGTTTGTCCCACACCGGCTCCAGCCTAGACTTTGTCCCACACCGAATCCAGCCTGGACTCCACACCACACTAAATCCAGCCTGGACTCCCATACCACACTAAATCCAGCCTGGACTTTGTGCCACACCAAATCCAGCCTGGACTTTGTCCCAGGCCGAATCCAGCCTGGACTTTGTCCCACACCGAATCCAGCCTGGACTCCACACCACACCGAATCCAGCCTGGAGTTTGTCCCACACCGAATCCAGCCTGGACTTTGTGCCACACCGACTCCAGCCTGGACTTTGTGCCACACCGAATCCAGCCTGGACTCCACACCACACCGACTCCATCCTGGACTTTGTCACACATCGAATCCAGCCTGGAATTTGTGCCACACCGAATCCAAACTGGACTTTGTCCCACACCGAATCCAGCTGGACTCCACACCACACCGAATCCAGCCTGGAGTTTGTCCCACACCGAATCCAGCCTGGACTTTGTCCCACACCAAATTCAGCCTGGACTCCACACCACACCGAATCCAGCCTGGACTCCACACCACACCGAATCCAGCCTGGACTCCACACCACACCGAATCCAGCCTGGACTTTGTCCCACACCGAATCCAGCCTGGACACCCACACCACACCGAATCCATCTTCGACTCCACACCACACCAAATCCAGCCTGGACTTTGTCCCACACCAAATCCAGCCTGGACTTTGTCCCACACCAAATCCAGCCTGGTCTTTGTCCCACACCAAATCCAGCCTGGACTCCACACCACCCCGAATCCAGCCTGGACTTTGTCCCACACCGAATCCAGCCTGGACTTTGTCCCACACCGAATCCAGCCTGGACTTTATCCCACACCGAATCCAGCCTGGACTTTGTCCCACACCGAATCCAGCCTGGACTTTGTCCCACACCGAATCCAGCCTGGAGTTTGTCCCACACCGAATCCAGCCTGGACTTAATGCCACACCGAATCCAGCCTGGACTCCACGCCACACCGAATCCAGCCTGGACTTTGTCCCACACCGAATCCAGCCTGGACTCCACACCACACAGAATCCAGCCTGCACTTTGTCCCACACCGAATTCAGCCTGGAGTTTGTCCCACACTGAATCCAGCCTGGACTTTGTGCCACACCGACTCCAGCCTGGACTCCACACCACACCGAATCCAGCCTGGACTTTGTCCCACACCAAATCCAGCCTGGAATTTGTGCCACACCGAATCCAGCCTGGAATTTGTGCCACACCGAATCCAGCCTGGACGCCACACCACAGGAAATCCAGCCTGGAATTAGTCCAAAACCGAATCCAGCCTGGACTTTGTCCCACACCGAATCCAGCCTGGACTTTGTCCCACATCGAATCCAGCCTGGACTTTGTCCCACACCGAATCCAGCCTGGACTTTGTCCCACACCGAATCCAGCCTGGACTTTGCCCACACTGAATCCAGCCTGGACGTTGTCCCACACCGAATCCAGCCTGGACACCACACCACACCGAATCCAGCCTGGACACCACACCACACCGAATCCAGCCTGGACTTGGTCCCACACCGAATCCAGCCTGATCTTTGTCCCACACCGAAAACAGCCCGGACTCCACACCACACCGACTCCAGCCTGGACTTTGCCCCACACCGAATCCAGTCTGGACTTTGTCCCACACCGAATCCAGCCTGGACACCACACCACACCGAATCCAGCCTGGAGACCACACCACACCGAATCCAGCCTGGACTTTGTCCCACACCGAATCCAGCCTGGACTTTGTCCCACACCGAATTCAGCCTGGACTTTGTCCCACACCGAATCCAGCCTGGACTTTGTCCCACACCGAATCCAGCCTGGACTTTGTCCCACACCGAATCCAGCCTGGACTTTGTCCCACACCGAATCCAGCCTGGACTTTGTCCCACACCGAATCCAGCCTGGACTTTGTCCCACACCGAATCCAGCCTGGACTCCACACCAAATCCAGCCTGGACTCCACACCACACCGAATCCAGCCTGGACTTTGTGCCACACCGAATCCAGCCTGGACACCACACCACACCGAATCCATCTTCGACTCCACACCACACCAAATCCAGCCTGGACTTTCTCCCACACCAAATCCAGCCTGGACTTTGTCCCACACCAAATCCAGTCTGGACTTTGTCCCACACCAAATCCAGCCTGGACTCCACACCACCCCGAATCCAGCCTGGACTTTGTCCCACACCGAATCCAGCCTGGACTTTATCCCACACCGAATCCAGCCTGGACTTTGTCCCACACCGAATCCAGCCTGGACTTTGTCCCACACCGAATCCAGCCTGGACTTTGTCCCACGCCGAATCCAGCCTGGACTTAGTGCCACACCGAATCCAGCCTGGACTCCACGCCACACCGAATCCAGCCTGGACTTTGTCCCACACCGAATCCAGCCTGGACTCCACACCACACAGAATCCAGCCTGCACTTTGTCCCACACCGAATTCAGCCTGGAGTTTGTCCCACACTGAATCCAGCCTGGACTTTGTGCCACACCGACTCCAGCCTGGACTCCACACCACACCGAATCCAGCCTGGACTTTGTCCCACACCAAATCCAGCCTGGAATTTGTGCCACACCGAATCCAGCCTGGAATTTGTGCCACACCGAATCCAGCCTGGACGCCACACCACACGAAATCCAGCCTGGAATTTGTCCAAAACCGAATCCAGCCTGGACTTTGTCCCACACCGAATCCAGCCTGAACGTTGTCCCACACCGAATCCATCCTGGACTATGTCCCACACCGAATCCAGCCTGGACTTTGTCCCACACCGAATCCAGCCTGGACTTTGTCCCACACCGAATCCAGCCTGGACTTTGTCCCACACCAAATCCAGCCTGGACTTTGTCCCACACCGAATCCAGCCTGGACTCCACACCACACCGAATCCAGCCTGGACACCACACCACACCGAATCCAGCCTGGACTTTGTCCCACACCGAATCCAGCCTGGACACCACACCACACCGAATCCAGCCTGGACACCACACCACACCGAATCCAGCCTGGACTTTGTCCCACACCGAATCCAGCCTGGACACCACACCACACCGAATCCAGCCTGGACACCACACCACACCGAATCCAGCCTGGACTTGGTCCCACACCGAATCCAGCCTGATCTTTGTCCCACACCGAATACAGCCCGGACTCCACACCACACCGACTCCAGCCTGGACTTTGTCCCACACCGAATCCAGTCTGGACTTTGTCCCACACCAAATCCAGCCTGGACACCACACCACACCGAATCCAGCCTGGAGACCACACCACACCGAATCCAGCCTGGACTTTGTCCCACACCGAATCCAGCCTGGACTTTGTCCCACACCGAATCCAGCCTGGACTTTGTCCCACACCGAATCCAGCCTGGACTTTGTCCCACACCGAATCCAGCCTGGACTTTGTCCCACACCGAATCCAGCCTGGACTTTGTCCCACACCGAATCCAGCCTGGACTTTGTCCCACACCGAATCCAGCCTGGACTTTGTCCCACACCGAATCCAGCCTGGACTTTGTCCCACACCGAATCCAGCCTGGACTCCACACCAAATCCAGCCTGGACTCCACACCACACCGAATCCAGCCTGGACTTTGTCCCACACCGAATCCAGCCTGGACTTTGTCCCACACCGAATCCAGCCTGGAGTTTGTCCCACACCGAATCCAGCCTGGACTTAGTGCCACACCGAATCCAGCCTGGACTCACGCCACACCGAATCCAGCCTGGACTTTGTCCCACACGGAATCCAGCCTGGACTCCACACCACACTAAATCCAGCCTGGACTCCATACCACACTAAATCAAGCCTGGAGTTTGTCCCACACCGGCTCCAGCCTAGACTTTGTCCCACACCGAATCCAGCCTGGACTTTGTCCCACACCGAATCCAGCCTGGACTTTGTCCCACACCGAATCCAGCCTGGACTTTGTCCCACACCAAATCCAGCCTGGACTTTGTCCCACACCGAATCCAGCCTGGACTCCACACCACACCGAATCCAGCCTGGACACCACACCACACCGAATCCAGCCTGGACTTTGTCCCACACCGAATCCAGCCTGGACACCACACCACACCGAATCCAGCCTGGACACCACACCACACCGAATCCAGCCTGGACTTTGTCCCACACCGAATCCAGCCTGGACACCACACCACACCGAATCCAGCCTGGACACCACACCACACCGAATCCAGCCTGGACTTGGTCCCACACCGAATCCAGCCTGATCTTTGTCCCACACCGAATACAGCCCGGACTCCACACCACACCGACTCCAGCCTGGACTTTGTCCCACACCGAATCCAGTCTGGACTTTGTCCCACACCAAATCCAGCCTGGACACCACACCACACCGAATCCAGCCTGGAGACCACACCACACCGAATCCAGCCTGGACTTTGTCCCACACCGAATCCAGCCTGGACGTTGTCCCACACCGAATCCAGCCTGGACTTTGTCCCACACCGAATCCAGCCTGGACTTTGTCCCACACCGAATCCAGCCTGGACTCCACACCACACAGAATCCAGCCTGCACTTTGTCCCACACCGAATTCAGCCTGGAGTTTGTCCTACACTGAATCCAGCCTGGACTTTGTCCCACACCGAATCCAGCCTGGACTTTGTCCCACACCGAACCCAGCCTGGACTTTGTCCCACACCGGCTCCAGCCTAGACTTTGTCCCACACCGAATCCAGCCTGGACTCCACACCACACTAAATCCAGCCTGGACTCCATACCACACTAAATCCAGCCTGGACTTTGTGCCACACCAAATCCAGCCTGGACTTTGTCCCAGGCCGAATCCAGCCTGGACTTTGTCCCACACCGAATCCAGCCTGGACTCCACACCACACCGAATCCAGCCTGGAGTTTGTCCCACACCGAATCCAGCCTGGACTTTGTGCCACACCGACTCCAGCCTGGACTTTGTGCCACACCGAATCCAGCCTGGACTCCACACCACACCGACTCCATCCTGGACTTTGTCACACATCGAATCCAGCCTGGAATTTGTGCCACACCGAATCCAAACTGGACTTTGTCCCACACCGAATCCAGCCTGGACTTTGTCCCACACCGAATCCAGCCTGGACTCCACACCACACCGAATCCAGCCTGGAGTTTGTCCCACACCGAATCCAGCCTGGACTTTGTCCCACACCGAATCCAGCCTGGACTTTGTCCCACACCAAATCCAGCCTGGACTCCACACCACACCGAATCCAGCCTGGACTCCACACCACACCGAATCCAGCCTGGACTTTGTCCCACACCGAATCCAGCCTGGACACCACACCACACCGAATCCATCTTCGACTCCACACCACACCAAATCCAGCCTGGCATTTCTCCCACACCAAATCCAGCCTGGACTTTGTCCCACACCAAATCCAGCCTGGACTTTGTCCCACACCAAATCCAGCCTGGACTCCACACCACACCGAATCCAACCTGGACTTTGTCCCACACCGAATCCAGCCTGGACTTTGTCCCACACCGAATCCAGCCTGGACTTTATCCCACACCGAATCCAGCCTGGACTTTGTCCCACACTGAATCCAGCCTGGACTCCACGCCACACCGAATCCAGCCTGGACTTTGTCCCACACCGAATCCAGCCTGGACTCCACACCACACAGAATCCAGCCTGCACTTTGTCCCACACCGAATTCAGCCTGGAGTTTGTCCCACACTGAATCCAGCCTGGACTTTGTGCCACACCGACTCCAGCCTGGACTCCACACCACACCGAATCCAGCCTGGACTTTGTCCCACACCAAATCCAGCCTGGAATTTGTGCCACACCGAATCCAGCCTGGAATTTGTGCCACACCGAATCCAGCCTGGACGCCACACCACACGAAATCCAGCCTGGAATTTGTCCAAAACCGAATCCAGCCTGGACTTTGTCCCACACCGAATCCAGCCTGGACTTTGTCCCACACCGAATCCAGCCTGGACTTTGCCCACACCGAATCCAGCCTGGACGTTGTCCCACACCGAATCCAGCCTGGACTTTGTCCCACACCGAATCCAGCCTGGACTTTGTCCCACACCGAATCCAGCCTGGACTTTGTCCCACACCGAATCCAGCCTGGACTCCACACCACACCGAATCCAGCCTGGACACCACACCACACCGAATCCAGCCTGGACTTTGTCCCACACCGAATCCAGCCTAGACACCACACCACACCGAATCCAGCCTGGACACCACACCACACCGAATCCAGCCTGGACTTTGTCCCACACCGAATCCAGCCTGGACACCACACCACACCGAATCCAGCCTGGACACCACACCACACCGAATCCAGCCTGGACTTGGTCCCACACCGAATCCAGCCTGATCTTTGTCCCACACCGAATACAGCCCGGACTCCACACCACACCGACTCCAGCCTGGACTTTGTCCCACACCGAATCCAGTCTGGACTTTGTCCCACACCGAATCCAGCCTGGACACCACACCACACCGAATCCAGCCTGGAGACCACACCACACCGAATCCAGCCTGGACTTTGTCCCACACCGAATCCAGCCTGGACTTTGTCCCACACCGAATTCAGCCTGGACTTTGTCCCACACCGAATCCAGCCTGGACTTTGTCCCACACGGAATCCAGCCTGGACTTTGTCCCACACCGAATCCAGCCTGGACTTTGTCCCACACCGAATCCAGCCTGGACTTTGTCCCACACCGAATCCAGCCTGGACTTTGTCCCACACCGAATCCAGCCTGGACTCCACACCAAATCCAGCCTGGACTCCACACCACACCGAATCCAGCCTGGACTTTGTCCCACACCGAATCCAGCCTGGACTTTGTCCCACACCGAATCCAGCCTGGAGTTTGTCCCACACCGAATCCAGCCTGGACTTAGTGCCACACCGAATCCAGCCTGGACTCACGCCACACCGAATCCAGCCTGGACTTTGTCCCACACGGAATCCAGCCTGGACTCCACACCACACTAAATCCAGCCTGGACTCCATACCACACTAAATCAAGCCTGGAGTTTGTCCCACACCGGCTCCAGCCTAGACTTTGTCCCACACCGAATCCAGCCTGGACTCCACACCACACTAAATCCAGCCTGGACTCCATACCACACTAAATCCAGCCTGGACTTTGTGCCACACCAAATCCAGCCTGGACTTTGTCCCAGGCCGAATCCAGCCTGGACTTTGTCCCACACCGAATCCAGCCTGGACTCCACACCACACCGAATCCAGCCTGGAGTTTGTCCCACACCGAATCCAGCCTGGACTTTGTGCCACACCGACTCCAGCCTGGACTTTGTGCCACACCGAATCCAGCCTGGACTCCACACCACACCGACTCCATCCTGGACTTTGTCACACATCGAATCCAGCCTGGAATTTGTGCCACACCGAATCCAAACTGGACTTTGTCCCACACCGAATCCAGCCTGGACTCCACACCACACCGAATCCAGCCTGGAGTTTGTCCCACACCGAATCCAGCCTGGACTTTGTCCCACACCAAATTCAGCCTGGACTCCACACCACACCGAATCCAGCCTGGACTTTGTCCCACACCGAATCCAGCCTGGACTTTGCCCACACTGAATCCAGCCTGGACGTTGTCCCACACCGAATCCAGCCTGGACTTTGTCCCACACCGAATCCAGCCTGGACACCACACCACACCGAATCCAGCCTGGACACCACACCACACCGAATCCAGCCTGGACTTGGTCCCACACCGAATCCAGCCTGATCTTTGTCCCACACCGAAAACAGCCCGGACTCCACACCACACCGACTCCAGCCTGGACTTTGCCCCACACCGAATCCAGTCTGGACTTTGTCCCACACCGAATCCAGCCTGGACACCACACCACACCGAATCCAGCCTGGAGACCACACCACACCGAATCCAGCCTGGACTTTGTCCCACACCGAATCCAGCCTGGACTTTGTCCCACACCGAATCCAGCCTGGACTTTGTCCCACACCGAATCCAGCCTGGACTTTGTCCCACACCGAATCCAGCCTGGACTTTGTCCCACACCGAATCCAGCCTGGACTTTGTCCCACACCGAATCCAGCCTGGACTTTGTCCCACACCGAATCCAGCCTGGACTTTGTCCCACACCGAATCCAGCCTGGACTCCACACCAAATCCAGCCTGGACTCCACACCACACCGAATCCAGCCTGGACTTTGTGCCACACCGAATCCAGCCTGGACACCACACCACACCGAATCCATCTTCGACTCCACACCACACCAAATCCAGCCTGGACTTTCTCCCACACCAAATCCAGCCTGGACTTTGTCCCACACCAAATCCAGTCTGGACTTTGTCCCACACCAAATCCAGCCTGGACTCCACACCACCCCGAATCCAGCCTGGACTTTGTCCCACACCGAATCCAGCCTGGACTTTATCCCACACCGAATCCAGCCTGGACTTTGTCCCACACCGAATCCAGCCTGGACTTTGTCCCACACCGAATCCAGCCTGGACTTTGTCCCACGCCGAATCCAGCCTGGACTTAGTGCCACACCGAATCCAGCCTGGACTCCACGCCACACCGAATCCAGCCTGGACTTTGTCCCACACCGAATCCAGCCTGGACTCCACACCACACAGAATCCAGCCTGCACTTTGTCCCACACCGAATTCAGCCTGGAGTTTGTCCCACACTGAATCCAGCCTGGACTTTGTGCCACACCGACTCCAGCCTGGACTCCACACCACACCGAATCCAGCCTGGACTTTGTCCCACACCAAATCCAGCCTGGAATTTGTGCCACACCGAATCCAGCCTGGAATTTGTGCCACACCGAATCCAGCCTGGACGCCACACCACACGAAATCCAGCCTGGAATTTGTCCAAAACCGAATCCAGCCTGGACTTTGTCCCACACCGAATCCAGCCTGAACGTTGTCCCACACCGAATCCATCCTGGACTATGTCCCACACCGAATCCAGCCTGGACTTTGTCCCACACCGAATCCAGCCTGGACTTTGTCCCACACCGAATCCAGCCTGGACTTTGTCCCACACCAAATCCAGCCTGGACTTTGTCCCACACCGAATCCAGCCTGGACTCCACACCACACCGAATCCAGCCTGGACACCACACCACACCGAATCCAGCCTGGACTTTGTCCCACACCGAATCCAGCCTGGACACCACACCACACCGAATCCAGCCTGGACACCACACCACACCGAATCCAGCCTGGACTTTGTCCCACACCGAATCCAGCCTGGACACCACACCACACCGAATCCAGCCTGGACACCACACCACACCGAATCCAGCCTGGACTTGGTCCCACACCGAATCCAGCCTGATCTTTGTCCCACACCGAATACAGCCCGGACTCCACACCACACCGACTCCAGCCTGGACTTTGTCCCACACCGAATCCAGTCTGGACTTTGTCCCACACCAAATCCAGCCTGGACACCACACCACACCGAATCCAGCCTGGAGACCACACCACACCGAATCCAGCCTGGACTTTGTCCCACACCGAATCCAGCCTGGACTTTGTCCCACACCGAATCCAGCCTGGACTTTGTCCCACACCGAATCCAGCCTGGACTTTGTCCCACACCGAATCCAGCCTGGACTTTGTCCCACACCGAATCCAGCCTGGACTTTGTCCCACACCGAATCCAGCCTGGACTCCACACCAAATCCAGCCTGGACTCCACACCACACCGAATCCAGCCTGGACTTTGTCCCACACCGAATCCAGCCTGGACTTTGTCCCACACCGAATCCAGCCTGGAGTTTGTCCCACACCGAATCCAGCCTGGACTTAGTGCCACACCGAATCCAGCCTGGACTCACGCCACACCGAATCCAGCCTGGACTTTGTCCCACACGGAATCCAGCCTGGACTCCACACCACACTAAATCCAGCCTGGACTCCATACCACACTAAATCAAGCCTGGAGTTTGTCCCACACCGGCTCCAGCCTAGACTTTGTCCCACACCGAATCCAGCCTGGACTCCACACCACACTAAATCCAGCCTGGACTCCATACCACACTAAATCCAGCCTGGACTTTGTGCCACACCAAATCCAGCCTGGACTTTGTCCCAGGCCGAATCCAGCCTGGACTTTGTCCCACACCGAATCCAGCCTGGACTCCACACCACACCGAATCCAGCCTGGAGTTTGTCCCACACCGAATCCAGCCTGGACTTTGTGCCACACCGACTCCAGCCTGGACTTTGTGCCACACCGACTCCAGCCTGGACTTTGTCCCACACCGAATCCAGCCTGGACACCACACCACACCGAATCCATCTTCGACTCCACACCACACCAAATCCAGCCTGGACTTTGTCCCACACCGAATCCAGCCTGGACTTTGTCCCACACCGACTCCAGCCTGGACACCACACCACACCGAATCCAGCCTGGACTTGGTCCCACACCGAATCCAGCCTGATCTTTGTCCCACACCGAATACAGCCCGGACTCCACACCACACCGACTCCAGCCTGGACTTTGTCCCACACCGAATCCAGTCTGGACTTTGTCCCACACCGAATCAAGCCTGGACACCACACCACACCGAATCCAGCCTGGAGACCACACCACACCGAATCCAGCCTGGACTTTGTCCCACACCGAATCCAGCCTGGACTTTGTCCCACACCGAATTCAGCCTGGACTTTGTCCCACACCGAATCCAGCCTGGACTTTGTCCCACACCGAATCCAGCCTGGATTTTGTCCCACACCGAATCCAGCCTGGACTTTGTCCCACACCGAATCCAGCCTGGACTTTGTCCCACACCGAATCCAGCCTGGACTCCACACCAAATCCAGCCTGGACTCCACACCACACCGAATCCAGCCTGGACTTTGTCCCACACCGAATCCAGCCTGGACTTTGTCCCACACCGAATCCAGCCTGGAGTTTGTCCCACACCGAATCCAGCCTGGACTTAGTGCCACACCGAATCCAGCCTGGACTCACGCCACACCGAATCCAGCCTGGACTTTGTCCCACACGGAATCCAGCCTGGACTCCACACCACACTAAATCCAGCCTGGACTCCATACCACACTAAATCAAGCCTGGAGTTTGTCCCACACCGGCTCCAGCCTAGACTTTGTCCCACACCGAATCCAGCCTGGACTCCACACCACACTAAATCCAGCCTGGACTCCAAACCACACTAAATCCAGCCTGGACTTTGTGCCACACCAAATCCAGCCTGGACTTTGTCCCAGGCCGAATCCAGCCTGGACTTTGTCCCACACCGAATCCAGCCTGGACTCCACACCACACCGAATCCAGCCTGGAGTTTGTCCCACACCGAATCCAGCCTGGAGTTTGTGCCACACCGACTCCAGCCTGGACGTTGTGCCACACCGACTCCAGCCTGGACTTTGTGCCACACCGACTCAAGCCTGGACTTTGTGCCACACCGAATCCAGCCTGGACTCCACACCACACCGACTCCATCCTGGACTTTGTCACACATCGAATCCAGCCTGGAATTTGTGCCACACCGAATCCAAACTGGACTTTGTCCCACACCGAATCCAGCCTGGACTTTGTCCCACACCGAATCCAGCCTGGACTCCACACCACACCGAATCCAGCCTGGAGTTTGTCCCACACCGAATCCAGCCTGGACTTTGTCCCACACCGAATCCAGCCTGGACTTTGTCCCACACCAAATTCAGCCTGGACTCCACACCACACCGAATCCAGCCTGGACTCCACACCACACCGAATCCAGCCTGGACTCCACACCACACCGAATCCAGCCTGGACTTTGTCCCACACCGAATCCAGCCTGGACACCACACCACACCGAATCCATCTTCGACTCCACACCACACCAAATCCAGCCTGGACTTTGTCCCACACCAAATCCAGCCTGGACTTTGTCCCACACCAAATCCAGCCTAGTCTTTGTCCCACACCAAATCCAGCCTGGACTCCACACCACCCCGAATCCAGCCCGGACTTTGTCCCACACCGAATCCAGCCTGGACTTTGTCCCACACCGAATCCAGCCTGGACTTTATCCCACACCGAATCCAGCCTGGACTTTGTCCCACACGGAATCCAGCCTGGACTTTGTCCCACACGGAATCCAGCCTGGACTTTGTCCCACACCGAATCCAGCCTGGACTTTGTCCCACACCGAATCCAGCCTGGACTTTGTCCCACACCGAATCCAGCCTGGACTCCACACCAAATCCAGCCTGGACTCCACACCACACCGAATCCAGCCTGGACTTTGTCCCACACCGAATCCAGCCTGGACTTTGTCCCACACCGAATCCAGCCTGGAGTTTGTCCCACACCGAATCCAGCCTGGACTTAGTGCCACACCGAATCCAGCCTGGACTCACGCCACACCGAATCCAGCCTGGACTTTGTCCCACACGGAATCCAGCCTGGACTCCACACCACACTAAATCCAGCCTGGACTCCATACCACACTAAATCAAGCCTGGAGTTTGTCCCACACCGGCTCCAGCCTAGACTTTGTCCCACACCGAATCCAGCCTGGACTCCACACCACACTAAATCCAGCCTGGACTCCATACCACACTAAATCCAGCCTGGACTCCATACCACACCAAATCCAGCCTGGACTTTGTCCCAGGCCGAATCCAGCCTGGACTTTGTCCCACACCGAATCCAGCCTGGACTCCACACCACACCGAATCCAGCCTGGAGTTTGTCCCACACCGAATCCAGCCTGGACTTTGTGCCACACCGACTCCAGCCTGGACTTTGTGCCACACCGACTCCAGCCTGGACTTTGTGCCACACCGAATCCAGCCTGGACTTTGTGCCACACCGAATCCAGCCTGGACTCCACACCACACCGACTCCAGCCTGGACTTTGTCCCACACCGAATCCAGCCTGGACACCACACCACACCGAATCCATCTTCGACTCCACACCACACCAAATCCAGCCTGGACTTTGTCCCACACCAAATCCAGCCTGGACTTTGTCCCACACCAAATCCAGCCTGGTCTTTGTCCCACACCAAATCCAGCCTGGACTCCACACCACCCCGAATCCAGCCCGGACTTTGTCCCACACCGAATCCAGCCTGGACTTTGTCCCACACCGAATCCAGCCTGGACTTTATCCCACACCGAATCCAGCCTGGACTTTGTCCCACACCGAATCCAGCCTGGAGTTTGTCCCACACCGAATCCAGCCTGGACTCCACACCACACTAAATCCAGCCTGGACTCCACACCACACTAAATCCAGCCTGAACTTTGTCCCACACCGAATCCAGCCTGGACTTTGTCCCACACCGAATCCAGCCTGGACTTTGTCCCACACCGAATCCAGCCTGGACTCCACACCACACCGAATCCAGCCTGGACACCACACCACACCGAATCCAGCCTGGACTTTGTCCCACACCGAATCCAGCCTGGACACCACACCACACCGAATCCAGCCTGGACACCACACCACACCGAATCCAGCCTGGACTTTGTCCCACACCGAATCCAGCCTGGACACCACACCACACCGAATCCAGCCTGGACACCACACCACACCGAATCCAGCCTGGACTTGGTCCCACACCGAATCCAGCCTGATCTTTGTCCCACACCGAATACAGCCCGGACTCCACACCACACCGACTCCAGCCTGGACTTTGTCCCACACCGAATCCAGTCTGGACTTTGTCCCACACCGAATCAAGCCTGGACACCACACCACACCGAATCCAGCCTGGAGACCACACCACACCGAATCCAACCTGGACTTTGTCCCACACCGAATCCAGCCTGGACTTTGTCCCACACCGAATTCAGCCTGGACTTTGTCCCACACCGAATCGAGCCTGGACTTTGTCCCACACCGAATCCAGCCTGGACTTTGTCCCACACCGAATCCAGCCTGGACTTTGTCCCACACCGAATCCAGCCTGGACTCCACACCAAATCCAGCCTGAACTCCACACCACACCGAATCCAGCCTGGACTTTGTCCCACACCGAATCCAGCCTGGACTTTGTCCCACACCGAATCCAGCCTGGAGTTTGTCCCACACCGAATCCAGCCTGGACTTAGTGCCACACCGAATCCAGCCTGGACTCACGCCACACCGAATCCAGCCTGCACTTTGTCCCACACGGAATCCAGCCTGGACTCCACACCACACTAAATCCAGCCTGGACTCCATACCACACTAAATCAAGCCTGGAGTTTGTCCCACACCGGCTCCAGCCTGGACTTTGTCCCAGGCCGAATCCAGCCTGGACTTTGTCCCACACCGAATCCAGCCTGGACTCCACACCACACCGAATCCAGCCTGGAGTTTGTCCCACACCGAATCCAGCCTGGACTTTGTGCCACACCGACTCCAGCCTGGACTTTGTGCCACACCGACTCCAGCCTGGACTTTGTGCCACACCGAATCCAGCCTGGACTCCACACCACACCGACTCCATCCTGGACTTTGTCACACATCGAATCCAGCCTGGAATTTGTGCCACACCGAATCCAAACTGGACTTTGTCCCACACCGAATCCAGCCTGGACTTTGTCCCACACCGAATCCAGCCTGGACTCCACACCACACCGAATCCAGCCTGGAGTTTGTCCCACACCGAATCCAGCCTGGACTTTGTCCCACACCGAATCCAGCCTGGACTTTGTCCCACACCAAATTCAGCCTGGACTCCACACCACACCGAATCCAGCCTGGACTCCACACCACACCGAATCCAGCCTGGACTCCACACCACACCGAATCCAGCCTGGACTTTGTCCCACACCGAATCCAGCCTGGACACCACACCACACCGAATCCATCTTCGACTCCACACCACACCAAATCCAGCCTGGACTTTGTCCCACACCAAATCCAGCCTGGACTTTGTCCCACACCAAATCCAGCCTGGTCTTTGTCCCACACCAAATCCAGCCTGGACTCCACACCACCCCGAATCCAGCCCGGACTTTGTCCCACACCGAATCCAGCCTGGACTTTGTCCCACACCGAATCCAGCCTGGACTTTATCCCACACCGAATCCAGCCTGGACTTTGTCCCACACCGAATCCAGCCTGGAGTTTGTCCCACACCGAATCCAGCCTGGACTCCACACCACACTAAATCCAGCCTGGACTCCACACCACACTAAATCCAGCCTGGACTTTGTGCCACACCAAATCCAGCCTGGACTTTGTCCCAGGCCGAATCCAGCCTGGACTTTGTCCCAGGCCGAATCCAGCCTGGACTTTGTCCCAGGCCGAATCCAGCCTGGACTTTGTCCCAGGCCGAATCCAGCCTGGACTTTGTCCCAGGCCGAATCCAGCCTGGACTTTGTCCCAGGCCGAATCCAGCCTGGACTTTGTCCCACACGGAATCCAGCCTGGACTTTGTCCCACACGGAATCCAGCCTGGACTTTGTCCCACACGGAATCCAGCCTGGACTTTGTCCCACACCGAATCCAGCCTGGACTTTGTCCCACACCGAATCCAGCCTGGACTTTGTCCCACACCGAATCCAGACTGGAGTTTGTCCCACACCGAATCCAGCCTGGACTTAGTGCCACACCGAATCCAGCCTGGACTCACGCCACACCGAATCCAGCCTGGACTTTGTCCCACACGGAATCCAGCCTGGACTCCACACCACACAGAATCCAGCCTGCACTTTGTCCCACACCGAATTCAGCCTGGAGTTTGTCCTACACTGAATCCAGCCTGGACTCCACACCACACAGAATCCAGCCTGCACTTTGTCCCACACCGAATTCAGCCTGGAGTTTGTCCTACACTGAATCCAGCCTGGACTTTGTCCCACACCGAATCCAGCCTGGACTTTGTCCCACACCGAATCCAGCCTGGACTTTGTCCCACACCGGCTCCAGCCTAGACTTTGTCCCACACCGAATCCAGCCTGGACTCCACACCACACTAAATCCAGCCTGGACTCCATACCACACTAAATCCAGCCTGGACTCCATACCACACCAAATCCAGCCTGGACTTTGTCCCAGGCCGAATCCAGCCTGGACTTTGTCCCACACCGAATCCAGCCTGGACTCCACACCACACCGAATCCAGCCTGGAGTTTGTCCCACACCGAATCCAGCCTGGACTTTGTGCCACACCGACTCCAGCCTGGACTTTGTGCCACACCGAATCCAGCCTGGACTCCACACCACACCGACTCCATCCTGGACTTTGTCACACATCGAATCCAGCCTGGAATTTGTGCCACACCGAATCCAAACTGGACTTTGTCCCACACCGAATCCAGCCTGGACTTTGTCCCACACCGAATCCAGCCTGGACTCCACACCACACCGAATCCAGCCTGGAGTTTGTCCCACACCGAATCCAGCCTGGACTTTGTCCCACACCGAATCCAGCCTGGACTTTGTCCCACACCAAATCCAGCCTGGACTCCACACCACACCGAATCCAGCCTGGACTCCACACCACACCGAATCCAGCCTGGACTTTGTCCCACACCGAATCCAGCCTGGACACCACACCACACCGAATCCATCTTCGACTCCACACCACACCAAATCCAGCCTGGCATTTCTCCCACACCAAATCCAGCCTGGACTTTGTCCCACACCAAATCCAGCCTGGACTTTGTCCCACACCAAATCCAGCCTGGACTCCACACCACCCCGAATCCAACCTGGACTTTGTCCCACACCGAATCCAGCCTGGACTTTGTCCCACACCGAATCCAGCCTGGACTTTATCCCACACCGAATCCAGCCTGGACTTTGTCCCACACTGAATCCAGCCTGGACTTTGTCCCACACCGAATCCAGCCTGGAGATTGTCCCACACCGAATCCAGCCTGGACTTAGTGCCACACCGAATCCAGCCTGGACTCCACGCCACACCGAATCCAGCCTGGACTTTGTCCCACACCGAATCCAGCCTGGACTCCACACCACACAGAATCCAGCCTGCACTTTGTCCCACACCGAATTCAGCCTGGAGTTTGTCCCACACTGAATCCAGCCTGGACTTTGTGCCACACCGACTCCAGCCTGGACTCCACACCACACCGAATCCAGCCTGGACTTTGTCCCACACCAAATCCAGCCTGGAATTTGTGCCACACCGAATCCAGCCTGGAATTTGTGCCACACCGAATCCAGCCTGGACGCCACACCACACGAAATCCAGCCTGGAATTTGTCCAAAACCGAATCCAGCCTGGACTTTGTCCCACACCGAATCCAGCCTGGACTTTGTCCCACACCGAATCCAGCCTGGACTTTGCCCACACCGAATCCAGCCTGGACGTTGTCCCACACCGAATCCAGCCTGGACTTTGTCCCACACCGAATCCAGCCTGGACTTTGTCCCACACCGAATCCAGCCTGGACTCCACACCACACAGAATCCAGCCTGCACTTTGTCCCACACCGAATTCAGCCTGGAGTTTGTCCTACACTGAATCCAGCCTGGACTTTGTCCCACACCGAATCCAGCCTGGACTTTGTCCCACACCGAATCCAGCCTGGACTTTGTCCCACACCGGCTCCAGCCTAGACTTTGTCCCACACCGAATCCAGCCTGGACTCCACACCACACTAAATCCAGCCTGGACTCCATACCACACTAAATCCAGCCTGGACTTTGTGCCACACCAAATCCAGCCTGGACTTTGTCCCAGGCCGAATCCAGCCTGGACTTTGTCCCACACCGAATCCAGCCTGGACTCCACACCACACCGAATCCAGCCTGGAGTTTGTCCCACACCGAATCCAGCCTGGACTTTGTGCCACACCGACTCCAGCCTGGACTTTGTGCCACACCGAATCCAGCCTGGACTCCACACCACACCGACTCCATCCTGGACTTTGTCACACATCGAATCCAGCCTGGAATTTGTGCCACACCGAATCCAAACTGGACTTTGTCCCACACCGAATCCAGCCTGGACTTTGTCCCACACCGAATCCAGCCTGGACTCCACACCACACCGAATCCAGCCTGGAGTTTGTCCCACACCGAATCCAGCCTGGACTTTGTCCCACACCGAATCCAGCCTGGACTTTGTCCCACACCAAATCCAGCCTGGACTCCACACCACACCGAATCCAGCCTGGACTCCACACCACACCGAATCCAGCCTGGACTTTGTCCCACACCGAATCCAGCCTGGACACCACACCACACCGAATCCATCTTCGACTCCACACCACACCAAATCCAGCCTGGCATTTCTCCCACACCAAATCCAGCCTGGACTTTGTCCCACACCAAATCCAGCCTGGACTTTGTCCCACACCAAATCCAGCCTGGACTCCACACCACCCCGAATCCAACCTGGACTTTGTCCCACACCGAATCCAGCCTGGACTTTGTCCCACACCGAATCCAGCCTGGACTTTATCCCACACCGAATCCAGCCTGGACTTTGTCCCACACTGAATCCAGCCTGGACTTTGTCCCACACCGAATCCAGCCTGGAGATTGTCCCACACCGAATCCAGCCTGGACTTAGTGCCACACCGACTCCAGCCTGGACTCCACACCACACCGAATCCAGCCTGGACTTTGTCCCACACCGAATCCAGCCTGGACTCCACACCACACAGAATCCAGCCTGCACTTTGTCCCACACCGAATTCAGCCTGGAGTTTGTCCCACACTGAATCCAGCCTGGACTTTGTGCCACACCGACTCCAGCCTGGACTCCACACCACACCGAATCCAGCCTGGACTTTGTCCCACACCATATCCAGCCTGGAATTTGTGCCACACCGAATCCAGCCTGGAATTTGTGCCACACCGAATCCAGCCTGGACGCCACACCACACGAAATCCAGCCTGGAATTTGTCCAAAACCGAATCCAGCCTGGACTTTGTCCCACACCGAATCCAGCCTGGACTTTGTCCCACACCGAATCCAGCCTGGACTTTGCCCACACCGAATCCAGCCTGGACGTTGTCCCACACCGAATCCAGCCTGGACTTTGTCCCACACCGAATCCAGCCTGGACTTTGTCCCACACCGAATCCAGCCTGGACTTTGTCCCACACCGAATCCAGCCTGGACACCACACCACACCGAATCCAGCCTGGACACCACACCACACCGAATCCAGCCTGGACACCACACCACACCGAATCCAGCCTGGACTTTGTCCCACACCGAATCCAGCCTGGACACCACACCACACCGAATCCAGCCTGGACACCACACCACACCGAATCCAGCCTGGACTTGGTCCCACACCGAATCCAGCCTGATCTTTGTCCCACACCGAATACAGCCCGGACTCCACACCACACCGACTCCAGCCTGGACTTTGTCCCACACCGAATCCAGTCTGGACTTTGTCCCACACCGAATCCAGCCTGGACACCACACCACACCGAATCCAGCCTGGAGACCACACCACACCGAATCCAGCCTGGACTTTGTCCCACACCGAATCCAGCCTGGACTTTGTCCCACACCGAATCCAGCCTGGACTTTGTCCCACACCGAATCCAGCCTGGACTTTGTCCCACACCGAATCCAGCCTGGACTTTGTCCCACACCGAATCCAGCCTGGACTTTGTCCCACACCGAATCCAGCCTGGACTTTGTCCCACACCGAATCCAGCCTGGACTCCACACCAAATCCAGCCTGGACTCCACACCACACCGAATCCAGCCTGGACTTTGTCCCACACCGAATCCAGCCTGGACTTTGTCCCACACCGAATCCAGCCTGGAGTTTGTCCCACACCGAATCCAGCCTGGACTTAGTGCCACACCGAATCCAGCCTGGACTCACGCCACACCGAATCCAGCCTGGACTTTGTCCCACACGGAATCCAGCCTGGACTCCACACCACACTAAATCCAGCCTGGACTCCATACCACACTAAATCAAGCCTGGAGTTTGTCCCACACCGGCTCCAGCCTAGACTTTGTCCCACACCGAATCCAGCCTGGACTCCACACCACACTAAATCCAGCCTGGACTCCATACCACACTAAATCCAGCCTGGACTCCATACCACACCAAATCCAGCCTGGACTTTGTCCCAGGCCGAATCCAGCCTGGACTTTGTCCCACGCCGAATCCAGCCTGGACTCCACACCACACCGAATCCAGCCTGGAGTTTGTCCCACACCGAATCCAGCCTGGACTTTGTGCCACACCGACTCCAGCCTGGACTTTGTGCCACACCGAATCCAGCCTGGACTCCACACCACACCGACTCCATCCTGGACTTTGTCACACATCGAATCCAGCCTGGAATTTGTGCCACACCGAATCCAAACTGGACTTTGTCCCACACCGAATCCAGCCTGGACTTTGTCCCACACCGAATCCAGCCTGGACTCCACACCACACCGAATCCAGCCTGGAGTTTGTCCCACACCGAATCCAGCCTGGACTTTGTCCCACACCGAATCCAGCCTGGACTTTGTCCCACACCAAATCCAGCCTGGACTCCACACCACACCGAATCCAGCCTGGACTCCACACCACACCGAATCCAGCCTGGACTTTGTCCCACACCGAATCCAGCCTGGACACCACACCACACCGAATCCATCTTCGACTCCACACCACACCAAATCCAGCCTGGCATTTCTCCCACACCAAATCCAGCCTGGACTTTGTCCCACACCAAATCCAGCCTGGACTTTGTCCCACACCAAATCCAGTCTGGACTTTGTCCCACACCAAATCCAGCCTGGACTCCACACCACCCCGAATCCAGCCTGGACTTTGTCCCACACCGAATCCAGCCTGGACTTTATCCCACACCGAATCCAGCCTGGACTTTGTCCCACACCGAATCCAGCCTGGACTTTGTCCCACACCGAATCCAGCCTGGAGTTTGTCCCACACCGAATCCAGCCTGGACTCCACACCACACTAAATCCAGCCTGGACTCCACACCACACTAAATCCAGCCTGAACTTTGTCCCACACCGAATCCAGCCTGGACTTTGTCCCACACCGAATCCAGCCTGGACTTTGTCCCACACCGAATCCAGCCTGGACTCCACACCACACCGAATCCAGCCTGGACACCACACCACACCGAATCCAGCCTGGACTTTGTCCCACACCGAATCCAGCCTGGACTTTGTCCCACACCGAATCCAGCCTGGACACCACACCACACCGAATCCAGCCTGGACACCACACCACACCGAATCCAGCCTGGACTTTGTCCCACACCGAATCCAGCCTGGACACCACACCACACCGAATCCAGCCTGGACACCACACCACACCGAATCCAGCCTGGAGTTTGTCCCACACCGAATCCAGCCTGGACTTTGTGCCACACCGACTCCAGCCTGGACTTTGTGCCACACCGAATCCAGCCTGGACTCCACACCACACCGACTCCATCCTGGACTTTGTCACACATCGAATCCAGCCTGGAATTTGTGCCACACCGAATCCAAACTGGACTTTGTCCCACACCGAATCCAGCCTGGACTTTGTCCCACACCGAATCCAGCCTGGACTCCACACCACACCGAATCCAGCCTGGAGTTTGTCCCACACCGAATCCAGCCTGGACTTTGTCCCACACCGAATCCAGCCTGGACTTTGTCCCACACCAAATCCAGCCTGGACTCCACACCACACCGAATCCAGCCTGGACTCCACACCACACCGAATCCAGCCTGGACTTTGTCCCACACCGAATCCAGCCTGGACACCACACCACACCGAATCCATCTTCGACTCCACACCACACCAAATCCAGCCTGGCATTTCTCCCACACCAAATCCAGCCTGGACTTTGTCCCACACCAAATCCAGCCTGGACTTTGTCCCACACCAAATCCAGCCTGGACTCCACACCACCCCGAATCCAACCTGGACTTTGTCCCACACCGAATCCAGCCTGGACTTTGTCCCACACCGAATCCAGCCTGGACTTTATCCCACACCGAATCCAGCCTGGACTTTGTCCCACACTGAATCCAGCCTGGACTTTGTCCCACACCGAATCCAGCCTGGAGATTGTCCCACACCGAATCCAGCCTGGACTTAGTGCCACACCGAATCCAGCC
The DNA here is from genome assembly GCF_030028105.1 of Mobula birostris. NCBI lineage: Eukaryota > Metazoa > Chordata > Chondrichthyes > Myliobatiformes > Myliobatidae > Mobula > Mobula birostris. The sequence continues at coordinate 4,047 of NW_027278546.1, read as the reverse complement.
TGGACTCCACGCCACACCGAATCCAGCCTGGACTTTGTCCCACACCGAATCCAGCCTGGACTCCACACCACACAGAATCCAGCCTGCACTTTGTCCCACACCGAATTCAGCCTGGAGTTTGTCCCACACTGAATCCAGCCTGGACTTTGTGCCACACCGACTCCAGCCTGGACTCCACACCACACCGAATCCAGCCTGGACTTTGTCCCACACCAAATCCAGCCTGGAATTTGTGCCACACCGAATCCAGCCTGGAATTTGTGCCACACCGAATCCAGCCTGGACGCCACACCACACGAAATCCAGCCTGGAATTTGTCCAAAACCGAATCCAGCCTGGACTTTGTCCCACACCGAATCCAGCCTGGACTTTGTCCCACACCGAATCCAGCCTGGACTTTGCCCACACCGAATCCAGCCTGGACGTTGTCCCACACCGAATCCAGCCTGGACTTTGTCCCACACCGAATCCAGCCTGGACTTTGTCCCACACCGAATCCAGCCTGGACTCCACACCACACAGAATCCAGCCTGCACTTTGTCCCACACCGAATTCAGCCTGGAGTTTGTCCTACACTGAATCCAGCCTGGACTTTGTCCCACACCGAATCCAGCCTGGACTTTGTCCCACACCGAATCCAGCCTGGACTTTGTCCCACACCGGCTCCAGCCTAGACTTTGTCCCACACCGAATCCAGCCTGGACTCCACACCACACTAAATCCAGCCTGGACTCCATACCACACTAAATCCAGCCTGGACTTTGTGCCACACCAAATCCAGCCTGGACTTTGTCCCAGGCCGAATCCAGCCTGGACTTTGTCCCACACCGAATCCAGCCTGGACTCCACACCACACCGAATCCAGCCTGGAGTTTGTCCCACACCGAATCCAGCCTGGACTTTGTGCCACACCGACTCCAGCCTGGACTTTGTGCCACACCGAATCCAGCCTGGACTCCACACCACACCGACTCCATCCTGGACTTTGTCACACATCGAATCCAGCCTGGAATTTGTGCCACACCGAATCCAAACTGGACTTTGTCCCACACCGAATCCAGCCTGGACTTTGTCCCACACCGAATCCAGCCTGGACTCCACACCACACCGAATCCAGCCTGGAGTTTGTCCCACACCGAATCCAGCCTGGACTTTGTCCCACACCGAATCCAGCCTGGACTTTGTCCCACACCAAATCCAGCCTGGACTCCACACCACACCGAATCCAGCCTGGACTCCACACCACACCGAATCCAGCCTGGACTTTGTCCCACACCGAATCCAGCCTGGACACCACACCACACCGAATCCATCTTCGACTCCACACCACACCAAATCCAGCCTGGCATTTCTCCCACACCAAATCCAGCCTGGACTTTGTCCCACACCAAATCCAGCCTGGACTTTGTCCCACACCAAATCCAGCCTGGACTCCACACCACCCCGAATCCAACCTGGACTTTGTCCCACACCGAATCCAGCCTGGACTTTGTCCCACACCGAATCCAGCCTGGACTTTATCCCACACCGAATCCAGCCTGGACTTTGTCCCACACTGAATCCAGCCTGGACTTTGTCCCACACCGAATCCAGCCTGGAGATTGTCCCACACCGAATCCAGCCTGACTTAGTGCCACACCGACTCCAGCCTGGACTTAGTCCACACCGAATCCAGCCTGGACTCCACACCACACCGAATCCAGCCTGGACTTTGTCCCACACCGAATCAGCCTGGACTCCACACCAGAATCCAGCCTGCACTTTGTCCCACACCGAATTCAGCCTGGAGTTTGTCCACACTGAATCCAGCCTGACTTGTGCCACACCGACTCCAGCCTGGACTCCACACCACACCGAATCCAGCCTGGACTTTGTCCCACACCAAATCCAGCCTGGAATTTGTGCCACACCGAATCCAGCCTGGAATTTGTGCCACACCGAATCCAGCCTGGACGCCACACCACACGAAATCCAGCCTGGAATTTGTCCAAAACCGAATCCAGCCTGGACTTTGTCCCACACCGAATCCAGCCTGGACTTTGTCCCACACCGAATCCAGCCTGGACTTTGCCCACACCGAATCCAGCCTGGACGTTGTCCCACACCGAATCCAGCCTGGACTTTGTCCCACACCGAATCCAGCCTGGACTTTGTCCCACACCGAATCCAGCCTGGACTTTGTCCCACACCGAATCCAGCCTGGACACCACACCACACCGAATCCAGCCTGGACACCACACCACACCGAACCCAGCCTGGACTTTGTCCCACACCGAATCCAGCCTGGACACCACACCACACCGAATCCAGCCTGGACACCACACCACACCGAATCCAGCCTGGACTTGGTCCCACACCGAATCCAGCCTGATCTTTGTCCCACACCGAATACAGCCCGGACTCCACACCACACCGACTCCAGCCTGGACTTTGTCCCACACCGAATCCAGTCTGGACTTTGTCCCACACCGAATCCAGCCTGGACACCACACCACACCGAATCCAGCCTGGAGACCACACCACACCGAATCCAGCCTGGACTTTGTCCCACACCGAATCCAGCCTGGACTTTGTCCCACACCGAATTCAGCCTGGACTTTGTCCCACACCGAATCCAGCCTGGACTTTGTCCCACACCGAATCCAGCCTGGACTTTGTCCCACACCGAATCCAGCCTGGACTTTGTCCCACACCGAATCCAGCCTGGACTTTGTCCCACACCGAATCCAGCCTGGAGTTTGTCCCACACCGAATCCAGCCTGGACTTAGTGCCACACCGAATCCAGCCTGGACTCACGCCACACCGAATCCAGCCTGGACTTTGTCCCACACGGAATCCAGCCTGGACTCCACACCACACTAAATCCAGCCTGGACTCCATACCACACTAAATCAAGCCTGGAGTTTGTCCCACACCGGCTCCAGCCTAGACTTTGTCCCACACCGAATCCAGCCTGGACTCCACACCACACTAAATCCAGCCTGGACTCCATACCACACTAAATCCAGCCTGGACTCCATACCACACCAAATCCAGCCTGGACTTTGTCCCAGGCCGAATCCAGCCTGGACTTTGTCCCACACCGAATCCAGCCTGGACTCCACACCACACCGAATCCAGCCTGGAGTTTGTCCCACACCGAATCCAGCCTGGACTTTGTGCCACACCGACTCCAGCCTGGACTTTGTGCCACACCGAATCCAGCCTGGACTCCACACCACACCGACTCCATCCTGGACTTTGTCACACATCGAATCCAGCCTGGAATTTGTGCCACACCGAATCCAAACTGGACTTTGTCCCACACCGAATCCAGCCTGGACTTTGTCCCACACCGAATCCAGCCTGGACTCCACACCACACCGAATCCAGCCTGGAGTTTGTCCCACACCGAATCCAGCCTGGACTTTGTCCCACACCGAATCCAGCCTGGACTTTGTCCCACACCAAATCCAGCCTGGACTCCACACCACACCGAATCCAGCCTGGACTCCACACCACACCGAATCCAGCCTGGACTTTGTCCCACACCGAATCCAGCCTGGACACCACACCACACCGAATCCATCTTCGACTCCACACCACACCAAATCCAGCCTGGCATTTCTCCCACACCAAATCCAGCCTGGACTTTGTCCCACACCAAATCCAGCCTGGACTTTGTCCCACACCAAATCCAGTCTGGACTTTGTCCCACACCAAATCCAGCCTGGACTCCACACCACCCCGAATCCAGCCTGGACTTTGTCCCACACCGAATCCAGCCTGGACTTTATCCCACACCGAATCCAGCCTGGACTTTGTCCCACACCGAATCCAGGCCGGACTTTGTCCCACACCGAATCCAGCCTGGAGTTTGTCCCACACCGAATCCAGCCTGGACTCCACACCACACTAAATCCAGCCTGGACTCCACACCACACTAAATCCAGCCTGAACTTTGTCCCACACCGAATCCAGCCTGGACTTTGTCCCACACCGAATCCAGCCTGGACTTTGTCCCACACCGAATCCAGCCTGGACTTTGTCCCACACCGAATCCAGCC